>NC_135874.1:20991700-21091700 GCF_031162955.1 Sander vitreus | reverse complement strand
TCAGTACCCTGCAACTGCCTCCGGAGTCCCCTGGGATAGGGAAAGACTTCTTCAGTCGGACAGGTTCCCTGACCACTGGTGTCCACCATGGTGTTCGTGGGTTACCGCCCCTTGAGGCACCTAAGACCGCAGCTCCCCGCTGCAGCTTCAGCAATGGAAACTTTGAACATTGTCAACTCGGGTTCAATGCATCACACCCTGGGCAACTCCGAAGAAGAAAAGAGTCCAACCCCTATCCAGGAGCATGGTTCCAGAACCGAGACTGTGCGTAGAGGTAAGCCCCACCAGATCTAATTGGTAGCGTGCCACCTCCCGCACAAGTTCTGGCTCCTTCCCCCACAGAGAGGTGAGATTCCACGTCCCCAGAGGCAGCCTCTGCGACCCGGGTTTGGTCCGTTGCCACCCGTGTGGCAACGCACCCGCCCCCAGCAGTTCCTCCCACAGGTGGTGGGCCCATGGGATGGAGAGGGAAGTGCCACGTTGCTTTTTCGGGCTGTGCCCGGCCAGACTCTGTGGCAAACCCGGCCACCAGGCGCTTGCTGACAAGCCCTCCATCTAGGCCTGGCTCCAGACAGGGGCCACAGGCTTCCTCCGGGCAGGGTAACTTCACCTCTTCCTCGATGACTGGTTTTTGAACCAGTCTTTGTCTGGCCCCTCACCTTTGCCACATCAATTAAACACGGAGTATACCACGGAAGCTGATGGAAATGTCATTAGTTTTGCAGGTATTTGGTCATAAATAAAAGTATGGTAGGTACAAAATACCATAGGAATAAATTCAATAGTTGATATTTCAGTCTGGACCAAAGTGGTTAGCAGACCAAATGACAAACAGACTGACACTGGCATAGCGGCTTTTGATGTTTTTTTTGCACATTCCCAAAGCTCATTTGTCTTCTCCGCGACTGAAAAAGCCCCAGGCCAGTTAACAAATTACTAGAACTAAACAATTAATTGATGATTCAATTAAGAGAAAAGTAATCAACAATAACTTTAATAATCAAGTAATAGTTTGTCAAGTAAAATGCTCCATCTTATCAAATGGCATCAAAGGTTCGAAATCTCCTTTTAAGCCACCTGATGACCGACTTTTAAAAGGAGAGATAAAGGTGGGCTCAGCTGAAGAACAGAGTGGAGAGTTGACACAGTGAATGATCAGAAACAATGCTCCCTTTCCTCTCCACCTCTTTTCCTCTTCATTTTCACTTCCCCACATCACGAGAAGCTGTGTAATCTCTACTTTTAATGAACAGAAGAGATGGAAAGGAAGACAGATGACGAGAGGGATATACTGTAAAGGAAGTGTTTATCTCTGTTCATGCAAAGGTGGTGTGCATAAAACCCATAATATTATCATGGTAGCTATACCTAGTGCAGAACCTGTGCAGAACCATGTGGTTCTGCACAGTTTCTTCTGGAGCTTCACTTATCACCATCTTGAATTGTGCTAACATTACACTATGAAAAGTGAGATGTTTTTAAGAACAAATGCTTTCTTTCAAGTGGTGATGAGGTGGTTTCATCCACCAATAGAATTAATTTCTCTAGTCCTCCCGATTTGACAATTTACCCAGCATCTATACAGTATACAGTATGTTCAACTGTAGTAATGCTTCTCCTACAGCGGATAATGGTCAAGCAGACTGAAATGTTGCAAATAAATACATATGCCAGCCGTAAGTGAGACCAAGTTTTTTTTTATTATTATTTGTGCTTTCCTTCAATGCACCCGCCACACATGCAGTTGTTTTTTTTTTATTCCTGAGAATTAAAAATTAAAATCATTTTTTTTTTTTTTAACTGGTTGCTTTATATGATGTTCCATCAAAATATATTTATTGTTTATTAGGGCTGTACCGATTTTTTTTTTTTTACTCTTTAAGCTTCTATTGAGATTGCAGTGTGAAGCTTTAACTGTCTGTCTGCACATTTTAGGCCGACGCCCCCAAGTACTGGACCTAACACGGAAGACAAAAGTTGTGCACGTGTACATACAGTAATGCAAACACAACATTCAATCATGTAGTATAACTGATGATGAGATGAAATTATTGACCATCATATTTAATATTAGTAGTAGTTATTCTTTTGGCCTGTCTTCATGTTAATATAATGTAAATTAGCGACAGCTGATATGACATGCCACCGGCAATGTTTGTCATTTTAACCAGCAAAAGCAACGGTCAACACTTATCAATTACACATGCACTGAATGAGCAATAATGGAATCAGCATATGCACATTTCTGTATAGGCTAAGATCCAAAATAAGAAGTGACATAACATAGATGTGAGAGTGAACTCTAATTGACACACAGCAACCACATCCAACCTCCACTCCCTAATGTCATCCTCGAGATTTTTTTTTCAGTTACAATGAAAGCACATATTAGAAGGTGCTCAAGGGTCAGTTCACCCAAATTACAAAAAAATAACTTTTTTCACACCTATCACCATGCTAGTGAGCCTTTTTATACCTTTATTAGATACTTCACAGTAGAGGGATGGTAGGAATTGAGGGGAATGACATGCAACAAAGGTCACAAGTCAGGTCATTTAAACCCCTAAGCAACTGATGTACCCCACTCTTGATTCTTTTAAATGAGTATCACAAATAAAATTCCATTCACCTCTATTGTATTGGGGTGCTGGCAGAAATCTCAAAACCTGAGCAGATAAACCAAAACTATCAGCATGACTATACCATTTGGATTTTAGATTTTTGTAGTTTGAGTGAACTGACGCTTTAATCTACATGGTGTGTTTTTTTACATTTCTTTAAATCTCTTTGTACTTTGATTACATGGCTTAACTGGAAACACACACTCAGACTTGTTTGCCTCAGCAGATGGAGTCTTGTTTCAAAGTGGGATAAATCTTGGTGAAATGACAGAAAAAGAATGTGAGGTAAAAGGGGGAATGGACCTGGATTCATCGCTACTCAGAGTAAAAGGATTTAACAAGCAAAAAAAAAAAAAGAATGCAATTCTACAGTAATACTTTTTCTTTTACTTGCACACTGGCAAGCCAAGGACTGCAGGCTACAAGGAGACGATTTTGAATCCTATGAGACAGAAAGGCTTAGGAATGACTTTCACACCTGAACAAGTCTTTTTTGTTTCTTCCTTTTTTTCACCTTTTTTTGTCACCTGTCACCTTCTCTCTCTCTTCAGCTCTGAAATAATATAACAGTGTTGGGCATCTTCGGCAGTCTTGAACAGCAAATTGAGTAATTAAATCCAAAATGCGCCTAAACAGCTTGGTTCATTTGAAGATGAACATTCAGGTGCTGGACTGTGCCCTCGCGGTTGAGTTTCCATTATTTCAAAAGATTCTTTTTGGCTTTTGTGAATCGATTCAGAATCATAGAAGACAATAATTTTGATTCTTATGTCCTCCCCATCCCTACAATACAGCACTCTCATGTATCTGCAAATCTGTCCGTATTGGTTAAGGCAACTTTGAATGTAACCTCTCAGCTTTTCTATCCATCTATTCAATTGGATTTTATTTATATATATAGTTCTCCTTTTACTTGAGCAATCACAACATCTGAGCGTGCTGTGTGCTCACTTTGTTCCCGGGAGCAGAGGACATGAGAGCTGAACGCAAAGGCTAATTTGAGTCCAAGGGTTGGCATTTAGTGAACAAATTTAAATATATGAGTTGTTGAGGTCAAGGAAAATCTTATGATGTTGCTCAATTAGAGTTTGCAGACATTTTATCTCAGTTAAATAAATCCTGCTCCTCACTTCCTTTAAACCAGAGAGCACAAACCACTGAATAAGCCTTCTACTATGTTACGGAGGTGTGTAATTACAATTCAGTCAATGGACTCCTGAAGGCTCTGGCCTGTCATTACACTGTCCTCTGTTCCAGCATCACATTTATAGCGGTTTGCGGATAAAAAATTCAATAATTATGTTACCAACAAATGGGAACAGTAAATATTTACCAAAGGAGCACATCATTGTGTGGATGGTGTTTCAAGGGGTCTTGGCTGGGACCACCGTGGTCCCCACTGAGGTACGGAGGGGAGGAGGGCGATTCTGTGACCGACTCGCTTGATTTCTCTTACGCATACACACACACACGCACAGACAGTCACGCAGGTGCACATTAATGGACAGTCGAGATTTGTTGGAATGGGATGAGGACGGCTGAATTGGATTTCCGGGGGAATCTCATTTCAGTCAACTCTAATCTGAGAGAGAGAGATACGTACTGTCCATTATCGTGGTAGCCACAGTGACGTGCAGAAGTGTGTGGTGGGAAACGTGGTCTAGAGGATGGAGGGGGTGTGTGTGTGTGTGTGTGTGTGTGTGTATGTGTGAGATAAGTCACTTGGTCCTGTGTTGAGGTTTCATGGAGACATGGTTTAGCAACCACCAACATCTGCAAATAAACGCACACAAAAAATTAAAATAAAATATATCTATGGATACAGAGGACACACTGGAACTAAAACAGGAACTAAGTAGGAAACAAAAGTCTCCTTTTGCGCATTACTATTTGCTTGTGCACCGCATCTGAAAAACTATGAAGATCAGGCTAATTAGGCCGATAAGGGATTAAAAAACAACTGAGGCATTTAAGATGCATTTATCACACAGAGCAAACAAGAATTGCCTATGAGTGATTCTCTGTTCTACTCTGTTGTGCAACTGATGTTCTGATGGATGTAAGGAATAAATGCAAATGAGACATACTGTAGAACATATCTACAATTTGTGCAAGGTTTTTCTCTCAACAGCCGCTCCCTCTCTCTCATTCGTATGTATGTAGGGTCTTTTCAGCTGAAAACAGCTTCCTGCTGCATCTGGAAACTACATAGTACTACCCCGGGAGCAGGGACTTTTTGTTACGTATGGAACTATCACAGATGAACTACATTTAGTTCCTAGTTCCTCTGAAAACTTCGGTTAAGGTTTTCAAAAGATACAGTGGAAACGCCCTCAAAGTGTCCATGAGTAAATCATGATCACTTTGCTCAAAGGTTGAAAGCTCTGAGTTTGTACTTGTACTACTACATCTTACATACAAACTTCAAAAACATGTGGAGTGTCTATTAGTGCTTTTTTCTGTCTGAGTTTAAGGTCAATTTATCAGCTAACAAGCACACTCTATGTCCCTTTATTCATTTGCCGGCTTTGGATATTTACCCGCTTATGTCCAGAGAGATAAGCGTTGTTAGAACTGTTTTATTTAAAAAGTTGTAAAGTTGTGCCTTTGTGTTTCCAGGCAGCACAACATCAAAACGCACAGACCAGAGGAACACAATACTAAAGCCAACAAGCAAAGAGATGAAAATGCTGTTTTTGCTGCCAAATGTGGCCCTTGATTGGTTTTGAGAAGCAAAGGAATATAAATTTGGAGGTCTAGGGGGGGAAGAGAGAAGTTGGGAAAAGGAAACTTCAGCAGCAGCACAAGAAAGCTCTCACATCTGTGTAGCTGTTGGATGAAAAGGGGTGTTAAAAAAATGCACAGGGGAGAGAGAAAATCAAGGAGTGAGAGAGAAGCAAGGAAGGAGAGTGGTTGAGCGATAGAAAGCTATAAAAGTCCCATTAAGCTCTCAGCCTTGATTGCTCTACAATTAAATGTCCATTTTCTCTGACTACATAGACACGGTTGGCAACTTCACTTCAGCAGTTGGTTTACTCTGTGTGGGGGATGAAAGCTTTCATATAGTATTTCATCAAGCAACTGCAATGTAACAGAGTCTAAATGGATGATGTTTAGAGAAGTCTGGGTTGTTATCAAAGGAGGCTGGAGACAGTTGGAAAGAGTTCATGGCAATAGTGAAGGCAGTCAGCAAATCCTTTGTGTCAGTAGCAGCATCACAGAGTAAAAATACTTAGGCTATGTTTAGACGGAAACGATCCGAAGAGAAAACGCAAAAGTGCGTTTAGATGAGCGTTATGCTGGGGAAATCTGCGTGCATATGATGACGCAAAAGTGTGTGAAATGTGATCCACCAAGTCTGCGCGCCTGCGTAGAACCTTCCTTCTACTTGCCTCCCTCTCCTCCTCCTCTCTCCCTCTCCTCTCCCTAGTAGCGCGAAGCGAACAACAAAAGCTGACAATTTTGTCTGGACAGACGAGGAGGTGGAGTTATTGCTCCAAAGGATGCACACACACACACACACACACGGCGCACAGTGCGTTTCACTATCTTTGTGGGGACCCGACATTGACATAATGCATTCCCTAGCCCCTTACCCTAACCATCACACCTAAATGCCTAACCTTAACCCTAACCCTAACCATAACCTAATTCTAACCCTAATCCTAAAACCAAGTCATAACCCTCAAACAGCCCTTTAAAGTTGTGGGGTCCAGCATTTTGGCCCCACAAAGCTGTCCGGACCCCACAAGTATACTGTATTCCCGGTTTTTGGACCCCACGAATGTAGTTGAACAAGTACACACACACACACACACACTCGCACAGTGCGTTTTTACCCTTTAGATGGGAACGCCACAGTGGAGCGTTTTTAAGATTTCCACTCTGGAGAGTGGTTTTACTTTTTTGCGTTTTTAAGCCCAAAAAATGCCGTCGCCGTCTAAACGAAAGGCACATCTGATAAAATATGTTGTCGTTTGCACACGCGAGCGTATTCGTACAAACAGGGCCTCAATTTCAGATTTTGACGCGGCTCCTACTGTGTCTAGTGGGCTGTCCTGGTCAAACTCAGGAGACACATGGCTGGCTGGGTAGGGTCGTCATCTGTAGCCAGTGGTGGAATGTAACCAAGTACATTTACTCAAGTACTGTACTTAAGTACAAATTTGAGGTACTTGTACTTTACTTGAGTCTTTTCTTTTCATGCCACTTTCTTCTTCTACTCTGCTACATTTCAGAGAGAAATATTGTACTTTTTACTCCACTACATTAATCTGACAGCTTTAGTTACTAGTTCCTTTACAAATTAAGACTTTTGCACACAAAACACATGTAGTTTATAAAATACTATGTTTTATTATGAATTAAACTATCCAACAATATATAGGCCTACAAGTACAGCTGAAATGATTAGCCGATTAAACACATAGTTGACTGACAGAACAGTTTGGATCGTTTCTTTTACTTTCTTACGAGCACTTTTACTTTTAATACTTTAAGTAACTTTTTCTGATGATACATACTTTTACTTAAGTAACATTTTCAATGCAGGACTTTTACTTGTAACATAGTATTTTTTTTTTACAGTGTGTTATTAGTACTTTTACTTAAGTGAAGGATCTGAATACTTCTTCCATCACTTACTGTAGCTCACCTCGGCCCTTAGCTCACAAGACAATTCAACGGATAGGGATGACGAAAACGTTGCTAAAAATGATCTTCAAGTACTGTATATTTTACTAGCTTAAGAAATACTGGACAGTTTTACTTTGTCTTGTCACTAAGTAATCAAACGGTGTCAAATTAACTAATGTTTTAGGAAACATTGTAATGTTGATTGTTGCACTCCCTTTGTTTTTGGAAAAGTTTAAAAACCCAATATGGATGTATGATGGCTGGAATATGTGGTATAAACATCACCTCCCACTGAATTACATAACAAACTTAAGTTTCTAGAGTATTGTGTTAAGTATCTCATTAGGCCACACCGGTCTTATAGCATGGTACCAAAGAACACATTGGCATTATCAAATGTTGTAGGCACTGCAGGAAGTGGAATGCAGTGTTTCAAAATAAAAAATAAAAAAAATGCCTTTAAAAGTCCATTACAGTCTACCGAGAGCCTTTGTCTGTACAAGCCTTCATACTGTGGGAATCCCTGCCGCTCAGTCCTGCAGCTGTCTCAGCATGACCCATTTACCCGAGAGAAAGGAGAACAAGAGCAGCAGCACATACAAAAGGGAGAATAATTCAGGTATGTTGTTTTGGGACCTCCTCCGGTGAAGTGTATGTCTCCTCAAACAGCACACCTCTTACCCACAGCCAATCACGGCCAGTCTGCTTCTGCACCTTAAAGAAAAGTGATGTCCGATATCTGTCACTTGTCCTAGTATTTCTCTCACCTTGTCTGACAGGGACACTTCAGAAATAGTGAGTTCACCTCTACACTAGTTAGGAGTGAACCCATCACAAAGCCCCCAACACGTGCCTGCCACAGTGAAGCCATTAGCTACAAATGTTTGCATGCTTGCAGGCTTGTTAAATTAGCTGGTTGGCAAAAGCTTGTAAATGACTTTAGCTTGTAATGAAGTTATTCCCAGTCAGTATTTTGTACCAAAAGATTAATGATTTTGGTAAGTAACTGTGTAATAAGTAAGATGATTTACACGCTGCTGCAATTTATCAGTTGATTCATTCCGTTGGGCTTAATTTTGACCGCCTAGCTTGCTGCACAATAGACACTAAAATGACCATTTATTCTATTTTCCTTGTATAGTTATTTTGCATACATTGCATTTGGGGAATATGAATATTTCTCACACGTGCTTGCTGTGCAAATATGTTGTATTTTTATACTTATTGTGCTCATATTTTCACTTAGTTCCATGCCTACGTCCAATTTGCTCTATTTGTATTTATATTCTATACACTTTCTTGGTTGTAGCCCTTTTTATTTTACTGTTGTAATAACTCAATCACCCCACGGGGAACATTAATTAGTTCTTATTTAATTTCTTTATGCTAGCTATTCACATAGTTGTGCCGAAGCAATCAAAGCTACAGAAACAACCTGAACACGTGTGTGGGTGTAGTGCTAATTGTTCCTTCTCTGTTGTTTCTTTACATGCTTAACGCTATGTGTCTGCAGCCAAAGGATGATCATGGGAGGTCAGTTCAACAGTCACTTTTCAAATATTGAGTACTGACAACCTTATTTATTACAAAGCTAGATTTGAGAGAGAACGGTGACTTGATTTTTGATTGCTCCGGTGCCATAGGAAATTCCGCCGGATGTATGCATTTTCCGTTTCCTTCTTTCTTTGTGTTGGAATTTTAAATTTGGTGGATTAATGAGAACTACTTTTGACTGCTCCTCAGATCTCTGCAGGGTAAACTGAGACAGCTAGCTAGACTATCTGTCTATCAATCTGAGTTTTGCAGCGGCTCTGTGCAGAGCATAGCGCCGCCCATGACGATCCTGATTGGTTTGAAGAAATGCCATTAAACCAGAGCACATTTTCCTCCCATTCCCGAACGCTATGTGGAGTAGCCAGACCATCCTTCAGAGAGCTTTGGAGGAGGGTCTGGCAAATCGAGACTAGTAGATAAACTATTGCATAGGGATATATTAATTTTCATTTATTGTGAACAGACAGTAGTGCAGGAAAACTTGTGCATTAGGAGGAGTGTTTTAATTAGTTCCACCATGGCTAGGCTATGTGTCAGTGTAAATGCCAATCGCATCTAAAGACTGCTTGGTAATCGGAATATCTGGGGGGTGCCGTCAAATGTGTGTCAGCATGTTCAGTGGGTTTCAAAACACACAAACTACAACGGTGCAGCAACACCGACACACCGTCACAGGCGGTTTTTCCAGTACCGGCATTTCATTTGCACTCAGTGTGACTGATTCGCACACCAATCCGCTTGCTAACCTCAGCACATGTTGCTAAGGGGATACCGCTAAAAGTTTCCGGGCCCCCTCCCTCTGGAACTCCCTACCCATACACATCCGTGACTGTACTGACCTGGACACATTCAAAACACTAATCAAAACACACCTCTTCAGATTAGCTTTCCACATACAATAGTCTTACATTTCTCACCTGATAGTTACTGTTTTTTATTGTTGTAAATTGCTTTTAATATGCTTGTTTTATGTGTTGGTTTTATTACTTATCTGTTTTTAATATGCTATATGTGCTGGTTTTACTGTAAAGTGTCTTTGAGTACCATGTAAAGCACTATATAAATAAAATGCATTATTATTATCTATCTACATACCGTGTATTCTGCATGCGGCTGCCTGCACCGAACTATGACCATTGTACCGTGACGGTTCGGCACAAATACACAAAACGTTACAGCCCTAGTTGTGAGTGGTACTAGTTTTTTTTAATTTTTTATTCAAGGCTGAACCATGTCACAACAACATTTCCAGCAGTGCCTGTAATTTCAACATTTACCTTAGATATTATTTGTTAATGCATGCACACATTTGTCAGCTAGGAAACCATAGAATATCTCATCACAAAGTAGATAATGTGAAGAGTCCCATAATTGGCTTTTTGCCAAAAGTGTGAATTGGCACACATACTCAACAACGTGATGTTGTTGGCTGTTATTGAGGAAAAATAAATTAGATAAATCATTCCACAAAGCTAAAGGTAATACTGTCTCTAGTGCTAGATAACAGTAGCTGGGTTACATACTGTCTAAAGTAGCAGGGCTTGTTCACTCACTAACTTTGTGAACAGCTCCCCTTTCGTGAATGTAAGGCTCCGTTTTTTCTGTTTGCTTGATGAAACCAGACAGCAGCACTAATGTGTGCTGCGACATTTACTGCAGTTACATTAATGCAGAACTCTTTAGGAGGTTCTTAAATGTGTGCGAGAGCGAGGTAAAAGCCAATACAACTACCTACTTCACCGTGTGTGCGCCTCAGCTTGAGCCCGTCTCAAAATGTTAATTTGCTGAACGACTCAAGCATGATCAGTATTGACACTGACAGCTTTTGGAACACCACATACCTAATTGAACAAGGCATTTCTTTTCTCCCAGGGACAAAGTCTTTCTAGAAAGTAACAAAATATGATCAGCATGTGTATCTTTCACAGTACTTTTTGCCATGGATTTAAGGATGGTAATGTCATACTGTCAGACTGTCAGTCTGTCTGTCTGTGAGTCTGATCGGTTAGTCAATGGGTCCGCCATTTTGTCCCAGACTGAAAGATCTCAAGTAAATTTTTTATTAATTGTTTTTACAGTTATCCTTAGTGCAGAGAAGATGAATCCTAATGACTTTGGTTATCCCCTGATTTTTCCTAGTGCTGCAATGACATTGAAATGTATGGTTCCTGGTGAAAGGAAGTATTAGAATTGCCATGAAATCAGACATTCACATCCCCCCTCACAATAAATTGCAATTACTTTGGTGATCCCTTAATTTTTACTCATCAGGTAAACATTCTGGCGAATACTTTGTTCTTAGTGCTGATTAGCAAAGGCTCTACCAGGTGAGCTATCCAGGCAAGGTGGGAGTTTTGATAAAACAGTTTTTTAAACTACTTTGACTAGATCATTTTTCAATCATAGCGCACTAGGCTGGACCATGTGGGAAACAGGTTATATAGTAAATAATAGGTTTGAAAATGTTCTTACTAAATATATCCCTTTATCTTGTTTTCATATTATACGTACGGGCGGGAATATGTACAAAAATGACTTAATTCAATTAACCAATATGCTGTTATTCTTATATATTTACCCCATGCAGCACCACTACAGCTAGTTAAAACCTAATATGCAGTTCAGTAAAAAGAAGACTAGTTCGCTTAGATAACATTTCAAGTCATGGGCCACCATTAAAGTGTTGAGTAATGAGACTGAATGATTCATTTACAGTAGCAGATCATGATGAGCCGTTATTTATTGTACACATTTCTGATGTTAGTTAACTACAATTTGCCCTGACCTGTTCACTCCTGTTTTAAATTGATTTATTAAAATTGTAGCAATGGAATTGAAATGCAGCTATTGTGGACATTCCGCTAAATTCAATAAGTTACATTCTCATTTTATTAAAGACTAGTGAAATCTCAGTAAAGAAAATTGTCTCTTGCTTTGCTGTATCCTGTATTTGTTTTTACATTGCTGGAGAGACAGGCCACCAGACCACTGTGCCCATTATCACATTAAAAAGACTACAGTGTTATGGCCCCAGTAACCATATGTTGTTGTTGGATGATTTAAATCTAGCTCTCTATCTCATCCTCTCTCTTTGCTTCTCTCTATCATTCCGCCTCATGAATACTCAGTAGCACATCAAATATTCATAGTGCACACACACACACACACACACACACACACACACACACACACTCACCCATGCACAGGGATAGACACATACAAGCTTGCATACGGACTCTAACAAACAAATTGCATACACGCTGACCCTCTTTCTGTCTTATGCACTTGAACGCACCCATACACACATACGTACACAGCTGCAATCATTCACATGCTGCGAGAGAAAGAAGCAGCTCAAACCAAGCAGCCGTGAAAGTTTAATGCAGCGGGCGTCCAACGGATTCACAAACAGACACACACACTGAGCTAAGAGTGTGCGCAGACACAGACACCACATCTCTCTTCTCCTTCACTCACAGCCATTAAAGTTTAATCAACAGAATGTCAAGTGGATTCATTGTATTGAGCTGTTTGTAGCACCTGTACTTTTACACTCCTTAAATATTTCAAGCATATTCATACTCCAGGATACAGCTGACATCATCATCACCATTATCATCATAAGCCCCCTGTTTGGAGTAGCCGGCAGGACTGTTAGATGGATTCATATTCATCAACAGAAGGGGGAAAAAAAAGTAACATGGCTCTTTATCATGGCATTTACCTCTGGCACAAAGCTGTGCTAACTGCTACAGTCTGGGAGTTAGTCAGGAACTAGGCAAACTCTATGTTGCAAAAAAAAATCTAGCTGGATCAAATAAATATTTCAAGCAATTTCAAGGAGACAACCTGTAGTTACAGCAGTGTCACAATTCCCAAAGCTGTGTTATAAAGTTACCATTTATTGGTAAACTTTAGTATCATATCTGGACTTCGGTATTGATTGGTTTGTCATTCTGTCTGCGGAGACAAGTGGTCTCCAGCTATGTACAGAGCAGCTTGCAGACATCAGCATGCAGGTGACAAGATTACTCAAAACATTGGATAGTAAAACCAAAACTGTCTGCATGGCTATATATCTTAGTTATATATATTCTATTTTGTTTGTTATTTGGGTGAAGTGACCCTTTTAAAAAACATTACCTCAATTAGCAGAGACAGCCCATGTCTTCTGGAAATGCAAGGAGATATCATCCTTTAACAGGCCAGGTTCAACAGCTAATATGCCAGCACATATTTCCCAATGTTAAAGAGCCCTTGACAAAAACACAGTCTCTAACATTTCTTGGGGTGCTGTTTGTTGCTATTGTGGACCTCCCGTTGGAGGGACGTGAGCACAAGTATCACTTAAAAAGAGGCAGCTTTCAGAGAGCTGCTGGTTTAAGTGGAAGAGCATAACTGCAATTGCAGGATCAAAGTTGTTTAGGACGTCTGTTTGAAAAAGAAAGAAAATGGGACAGAGGGAGGACCATGTAATAATGGCAAGAGGGGGAAGGACGAGGCAAAGAAAGGAAAATTGAATTAAGTGAAGACAAAGTGAAAATGGAAAATGCATTAAATCTGTGGCTATAATTAGTTTAATTAGTATACTATATGGCCAAAAATATGTGGATAATCCAAAATTCATCCATATATGATTGTTGAACATGTCATTCCAAAACCAGCTGTATCAATATAGGCTGATTACAAGAACCTCCACTCTTTACATTACACTATATTAAATGGTTTGATTGGTTATAACTTATGTCTTGGAAAGTGTTAAGTGTTTTTTCAAGGATTATCTGCACATTTATGATGTTTTAATGGATTATCTGCATGTTTAAGAGATTTTACGGGGCAACAAAAGGAAAAGACAAAATTGATGAAGATTAAGTTTCTTCTTTCTCTTTGGATCTTTGCATTTATCAGCCCACAGATGGTCCAGTGGTGAAGGATACCAACCCACGACCGGGAGATGTGGGTTCAAACCCCACCTCAGGTATGCCACACACAAGTGTTTGTGTAGAATGTATGTGGTTTCATTTGTGTAAGTCATTTTCAACAACGATATTAACTCGCGAATTTCCAACAATTTCAACTTGCAAATTTACGTAATTCGCCGTCAAAATAACGCATTAATTTTGATTAATTAATCTGAGAAAAAATAACGCGTTAAAAAAAATAACGCAGATTAATCCATTTCATATTGACATTTGACCCGGAGCCGTTCTAGCCACCATTGGACTGTAAAATGAAGGAGGGAGACGAGAATGTTCTGCCTGGATCATTAATTGGACCATTTACTTGTAAAAATCTTCTTCCTGCCAACCCTGGCTACCAAAATCTGGTGCCACTGATATGTCTGCGCTTCTCTCTGATGCTCTGAAACAGATGATACAGGTAACACAAACACCGCTGCACGTGACGCTAGTTAACACTATACTCAACAGCAGCTAACGTTAGCCTACCGCTAGCTAGTAGCTGGATTAAACACGGTTAAAATGCTGACAGCTAACGCTAAACAGTGTAAAGTTTGACTGTGTTTTACTGTAGAGGATTCAACACCGGGATTTAACAATCTGCAGCTGCTGTCGGAGAAACAACACAGACGGTGCGTTCAATGAAACTGGTAAACTACAGCCTCATGGTGCATTTGAAGTTATTGTAAATGTCCTTTTCCCATCTGATGGTTGTTTTTGTCGTTCAACAGCAATTTACTAGTGAAATAAGTTATTGTTATTGTTATACATTATTATTAAATCATTTAATTTTGACCATATGGCCTTAGCAATAAACATGCCGTTCTTTAATGTTGCCAACTGTTGTTTAGTACCCTTTTTTTTTCTTTTCTTTTTTTACTTTCTTAAAAAGTATCGGTTCAGGCACCGTTAATTATGTATGCGATTACTTTCGATTAATTAATCACAGAGTATGTAATTAATTAGATTACATTTTTTAATGTGACAGCCCTAATATATATATATATATATATATATATATATATATATATATATATATACATATATGATTAAATTTAACCCCAGTCAGAGTCAGGCGGACAGCTAGCTTCTAAAGCTTATTTAAAGTGGACTTGTGCTTGTCATAATGAGGTCCACCTGATGGTGTTATGTCTGGATTACTTCCAGTTTGTGCTCTGGGTGTACACATGTATATCAATTACACCCACACAGTCACTGCAACTCATCTCCTTTGTATTTTTCTACCTACATTGTCTGTGCTCATAAGTTCTCTTTTTAACTATATGTATACATATATGTTAGCTGCTGGCTCTCAGTTTCTCCCTTATGTGTATACATTAATCTCCTCTCCACCTCTTCACATATAAATTGACTACAGCTGGAAACACTGATAAGCCCATGGTGCCTTATTCTGTCTTGTTTCAAGATACTCATTTGTAGAAAATTCCTGAAACAAAGAAAACGGCATCACGACCTGTAAACAATGTTCAGGTTTAGAGCAAAGCACAGAAGAAAGACACAGGGCAGAGGAGGTATTATCATGACCAGTCTTTACACTAAAGGTGTAAGAACTAACGGTACTAAGGTACTCACAAGATTTGACAAAACTCACTAGGAAATGACTCTCCAACCAGGAGTACAGGGAATGGAACTGTATCACCACATTACCAAGTATTTAATGATTAAACAGGCTAAATATCTTCCGATACCACCAAATAATTCCAGCTGGTGCAAAGTGGGCTCAGTGCCTTGGACAGCTCCTGTGGTGCTGACAGCAGCAGCGGAATCAGGACCTTGCTGAGCGCTGACAGGACTGTTATTCATCTTAAAGGATAGGTTTACATTTTTTCAATCTATACATTTTTGTAGCATACCTATAATGTACACTGAAAGCGTTATTGGTCACTGCAATTGTTCCTCTTGTAGTCCTGACAGTACTTCAAGAATATACTGTACATATTTCTCTTTACTGCCCAATTCTGCTATTTAATGTAGCCACAAACATAAATACTGCAGTCATTGTGTCATTAGTCACCGATGAACTGATAAATTGCATCCTGGCCTTAAGCTCTGTTTAGCAAAAGAAACCTGGAAACAAGACATTCAAAATACACAGACAGAAAACACTAAATCGTGTGCAGGGTAGAACATGAAAGTAGAGATAAGACTTTTCAACCTTACTGGAAAACAATTTGGGCTCACTGTTGTGTTGAGTCATTTCAGGCTGTCCATTGTCATCCCATTAAAAAATATATATATATTACTGTTACAGCTGGCTTGAATGAGACACAGACACACAGTTGCAATGGGGCAGAGGTAGACAGGTAGACTGTGTTTGATAGTCTGCTGGTTTCATATCCCACCTCCCTCTCTGTCTGCTCTTCTCTCTCCCTTTTTTTCCGCCCCATTACTGTCACTGCCTCTTTCTTCCCCTGTCTCACATTTCCTGTCCCCCACTTAGCAAAGTGAAGAGCGACAACTCCACTACCCTGACATTCCCTCAGGGGCCCTGTTGAAAAATAAGAATTGATGTTGGCCTGATGCTGGCTAGTACAGGTTACCAATCAAAGCCATGATATAAAAATCCCATCGTTTTTTTCAGAGCACACAATTCAAACATAGAATCCTTTCTTATTTTGTTAATGTTGCTTTTGAGTTTAAAAAGTTGTAAGCGGAAAAAATAGTGGTTTCTACTCAATTTGGCCTGAAAATTAGATTTCCCTTGTTATCAAATTTCTGACCTTGTCTGTCTTGGACACACTTTGTAAAATGCCATAATAGTCCAGAAAGGCAATGACAAGTTGGTGCCCTGTTATTAATACTTAAAGGTGTCACAAAAAAGGCTGTCACTTGACATGCCTGTATTTAATTAATGTGCTATCCTGAGGCATCTTCGGAAACACCAGGGGCCTTAACGCAGGGTCATTTACGTCACACCTGAATAACATCATTGTACTTTGAACCACATCCTGACATGACCATAAAACGACTGGCCTTGGATATGCCTCATTAGAATTAGTTTAACATCCCAGGGCTCCCAGAAGCAAATAAAAGCTGCCCTTGGGATTTACCTGACTGTTATTTGTGACCATAGCATTAATAAATGCAGGGGTCATACAGAGGCTTTCCTAGAATATGCCTGGATAAACCTGATGTAATATCCAAAGGGGTCATTCTGAGGGGGCTGGGGGCTTTACTGTTCAGGGACATGCCTGCATATATTTAGGGGAAATGTCAGTAGGGAGGGTCATTCCAGGGGTTCTATTGTGCAGAAGCTCCCCTGAGCTACCTATGGGATCTCATCAGGTTATAATTCATGTCACATCCCTTATATAGGCCTTACTGTAGAGTAGGGACAGAGAATGAGAGGGATAGGCATGGAAAAGGTCTTTATAGTTTCTTTACATCTCCATTTCTCTCCTTTTGTCTCTAAAAGAGCATAAGGTCTGACCTCATTTTAAAATTGGTAACATTATCGCTGTATTCTATCATTGATAGAGGATGGACACTATGGGCCTGCCCCCATTAGCAAGTTATGGGATTCAGATGGACAGGCAAGAAAGGAGTGAAGGAGGAAGAAAAGGAGAAAGATGACCAGAGCTAAAGATGAAAGCAGGAGTCAAATGAACACAAACAGTGAGAAACGGTAATGTGTCAATTTGACGTTTCCTTTGGAGGCTCAGTTTGAGTTTAAATAAATCAGTAACATGGCAACATTAATATATGAACGACACACATCTCAACTGCAGGCTGAAACAGTTTTTTACTTACTCTTGGATGTAGAACTCAGACACACACACACACACACACACACACACACACACACATAATGAAATCATGGCATGTTGTACCACACTAAGCCTTAGTGGATGCACCAAGCTGAGCTGCTTAGGGTTAAAATATCAGTTAATACCACATCAGCCATATTTGTCAGATGTATCAGGACTCACTAAAGTGCCATCAGGTTTAAAAACTGCATTTTAAATTCTGCTGGACATGAATAATTAGTAAACACTCGTTTCATAACTGCACCGGGCTGACGCTGTTTTTTTTCCCATCATGAATACTTTAAGAGACACAACAAACCACCATAGCAAGTGCTAGTCTTCGCAGGAACTGAGAGTGTAAACCTTTGAAATGCAGCAATAAATTGGTTGAAACTTAAACAGCCATTTGAGTCAGTATTGAATTGGTGCATCCCTACTTTTATCAGGACAGTCTGCTCCATGTGCTCACCTCATGTTCACTTGCTTGGTTTAAGAACTATTGTCATGGTTGGGTTATGAGAAGTAAAATTGCTATGAACTGCATTAAAATATACTCACTTAATACAAACAATGTTTTTTTTTTTGCCAGAGCCTTTACCATTTTTTTTTTTTAAAACTCTCTTTTGATTTTCTGTGGAATTAATACCTATTATTTATGATGCATTGGAAGTTCCAGAACACATTAAAAAATAAACTCTACATGCTAATTAGCTTTCCTCTTCAGCTTCAGAACTTAAAACAGGTTCAAACTTTCTCTTAGAGAATGTTCCTGTTGCTGTTGTTCCTCTCCTGTCCACTGGTTGCCTTCACTGAGTTTTACCTACTGTGTAGATCACCAGATTTGGAAACCTGCCTACCCAGCTGCTCCTCATCATCAATTAGTCTGTGTGATTTATACCCAAGCAATGTAACCAACCAACTAAAAGATGTATCTTACTATAGATAAGCACAAATGTAAATAATAAAACTCATGATGGCTGTATTTTATTTAGGTGCTTCAGTTTCAGCTCACTGTCACACTATCATGGGAGAACAGATGAGAGCCAATTATTAATGTTATTAGTACCACCTGTGCCTTTCCTTCTATGTCAAGTTAAAATGTCTTCTTCTGTAAAAAAAATAAATAAAAAATGAGCAGTGCCATTTTATTTAGTCAATGAGTATGCAGATCCGTCAATACAATTACAGAACATAGAGTTGTCAACTATTTAACCCATTACGTTTTAAAGTTTCTCATTTCTTTATTGTGTAAAATTAGGTGGTTACATCTGAAGTCAAAAATGGGCTGTGTTCAGCCAAAACGAACACAGATCGGTGTCTTTCTGTGTATATCCCTTCTAGGCAGAGATTGTTATTTGAGAATATTTCAGTAATGTAATAACATTTGGAGCACCTTGGGAGCCAAGCGGTCAGACTGTCAAATAAAGGTAAACATGCCAAAAAGGAAAATTTGAGTTTGTGCAATCATCCTGACCGATCGGTATTTTTATATCATTTTACAATTATCAAAGCACAAAATGGTTGTCCACTTTCATTGACCCTATTCTTAGTTGAAAGTTAGTTGAGAAAAACTAAAATAATAAGCATAATAAGTCTTTGATAAATAATATGATACAGTCACAAGTCTGCTGATAGATGATATAACCCTTTTTGAAAAATATCTCAAAGCCTATCCAGATTCCTCAGGTTTACAGCTTGCCTTTCGCTGTTCATTATTAGTTAGACATGACTGCCATCGTGTGGCAGCAAATGATATGAGCCTTAAAAATACTATCAATACATTAAGATGTGCATGCTACCAAGAATTGTAAAATGAACAAAAATTCTTGCTGATTGCTTTAATGTAACAAACACGGTTGAAATAAAGTTGTAGACTTTGACTGCATAAATGAAACCCGAAAGGGCAGTTAGTTACCAGTTGATTGTGTACAAACTGTTGATCATATGAAGGTGTATCTTTCCCCCACACTTTAATCTGCTTTCACTAATGACTTAGGGCTACACATAATTAATATATATTATCAATACTACACTGGTTGTCAAGGAAAAGCCGTTAATCTTTTGTGATATTTATATTATTAAGGCACAGAAATGGTCCAATTTAATATTGGCAGAAGCTGCTTCCCGCTGGTTCACTCCTAATATTCTGGTGTAGGTATGTCTGCCTTCAAAGACTATATTGATTGAATCCTGCTTCCCGGCCTCTGCGCCAACACACCAGCCTAACAGACTCTGGAATACAGAACTGGATCAGACTGGGTAGTACGTAAACATGCCCAGGGTAATATGTGAGTGTGTGCACATCCAGTATGCGTGTGTGGACTGTCAAACCACTGCATGCATTTCTTTTTTATTTCTTTTTCTAGTTGTCAATAATTTGGTGTCTTTACTTTCCTTTTCTTGTCTCCTTTGTTCATCAGATTGCAAAGTGTTTGTATCCCTTTTTTTTCCTAATTCAATTGTTCTCACATGCTCTCTTCCCTCATCTCTAACTTTGACGTGTCTGTTGACTTTCCACAAAATGCTCCCAAAGGAAAGAACAGCTATTCCGGTCACACCCCTGCATTAGACACAGGGAGAGCGAGAAACAATGAGGCATATGAGGCACAAAAAAAAGAGGAAAAGGAAAGGGACAGATAGAGAGATAAGAGAGAAAAGAGAAAGACACAGGGGAAAAGAGTAGAGGAGTAAAGACAGACAAAAAAGGGAGGACCAGCAGACAGTAAGAGATTCATTCACAGAGCAGATTCATTCCCCTGAGAACTAATTATAACATTACCACCGAGCTCAGTTCAAGGCCACTTTCAAATACTAATGTTGCACTTTCTCTGCAACTGCTGACAAAACACACACAGCTCGCCCACACACATCCCATGCTGCCATCTAGTGTGGAACTTGGATTGACGTATGCAATTATCCAGCTGTATATTTCTGTGTTGAGGAATGTTATATAATGCTTGTATCAGATCCAATAATTCTTAGATGTAAGCAGAATACCAAGACATCACTGTAGCTCTAGTAATTGAACAGTGGCTGCTGGTAAAGTCCAAATGGTAGTGATGGTCAAATGAAGCTTCATGAACCATTTTCTTTATTTTCTGAGCTCACTAGATGGCGCTCTCTGTTCAAAGAAAAAAGTTAAAGGAATGGCAATTCAGGGTGTTTTCAACCCTTTGTCAAAGAGAGAGCCCCATCTAGTGGGCTCAGAAAATAAATAAAATGGTTCACGAAGCTTCATTTACCCATCACTACCAAATGGAGCTTCACAAAGCGTTATCTTTATTTTCTGAGCCCAATAGATGGCGCTCTCTGTTCAACAAAGGGTTGAGCACACTGAATTGCCAATCCTTCAGCATTGTTCTTTAAACCAAGTTCGCCATCTAGTTTTTACAAATAATGGTTCATGAAGCTTCACTCTGACATTACTAGTGGCTACTTTTTTTTAAAACTGTAGATAATGTAGCTTTCCATCCTGGCTAGACATGTACTGTAGTTTCCAGCCCTTAAACGCCTTTAGGGCTGCAACTTTCATTGTTGATTATGTCCTCGATTAATTGATTAGTTGTTTGATCTATACAATGCCAGAAAGTGGTAAAAAAAATAAAATGTCGATCAGTGATCCCGTAGCCCAAGACGACATCCTCAAATGTCTCGTTTTGTCCACAACTCAAAGATATTCAGTTTATTGTCATAGAGGAGTAAAGAAACCAAAAATGATTCACATTTAAAATACTGGAATCAAAGGATTTTTACTTCACTTTCTTAAACGATTACTCAAACTGATGAATTGATTTTCAAAATAGCTGTCGATTAACTTAATAGTTAACAACTAATCGGTTAATCATGTAATATTTGCAGCTCTGCTTGCCTTTCAGAGTTCAGTGCAACGGTCCATAGTGCAGCTAATGTATGGGATGCTACATCAGACTGCATAGTGAATTTGTAGATTTAAACAAATTCACAGCCTTTATTTTAAACATTTTTTTACATGGCTTTGAAGACGAAGACTTGATGATGTGGTCTCTTTTGTCTTGGTCTCTTTTAAATGGCTGATATTCCTCACGGGTCCACCAGGCGCCCTCAGTGTGCTTCCCATGCTCTGCACACCTGTTGCTGATTGCCCCATCAGCCCCTCCTGCCTCTTGTTTGCCTCCCCAGCTGTTTCCTATTGTCCCTAATTATGTTCTTGACCTATGCTGAACATACCTGAAAACATTTTGCCTGTATTTAAGCCTTTTGGCATAAGTTCAAGATCAAAAAATATTTCACTCGACATTTCAAACTAGATTGAATACAACCAACATATTTGCATAACAAATGAGTGTGGAGCAGGATTGGAGGTGTACAAATAGACAGGGTAAATATTACCCTCGTCACTCATTGAAAAATTGCATTCACATCTTGCCTGGTTCTGAAGTGGGCTAGTTAGATGTCCACCCTTGTTTCAAAGGTTGCCTTCTTACAGCTTAATTATTTTTGTAAATATTAATTCATTAGGGGACTGCATAGGCTAAAGCTCTTCCTTTTACTGTACAGTTAATAAAGGGGGACTGTCCATGACATTATAAACTAATAAACTAAACTAAATATAGTAACCAATGGTTTACAGACAGTATATTTAAAAAAAAAAAAAAACATAACCGATGTAAAAAAGAACAAATAAGACATGTATACTTTTTTTTTTGAAGAATAAAGGTCCGTTGGAAAGACCATAGTAAAATCCAGAATAAATGGAACCACATCTTTTGGCATACCTCTGCCTTTCAATATACTAAACAATAAATGAGACTAGAAACTATGGGCGTCCATTTAAATAGCTGTACAGGGTTAGGGTCAATCCTCTACACCACTGAACAGCAACACTCTAAACACTAGGTACAAATATTATCTGTTAGCAAGGTATGTTTTACTGGCATGTCTTTCTTTTGGCCTAAAATGTATTTTAATCTGTAGTAGTGCACAGCGTCTTTTGGTCTAAGTGAATATTACAACAACATACACTTGTTTTTCCGGGTGAAATTTGTTTTTTTCTCAGGATAATTTGTCTAAGGAACTTAGACAGATTATCCTGGCAAAACCTTTTCTCTCACCTGTTCTTAAGTCAACAGAGAAAACTATTTAGATCAGACTTAGAAAATAGATCACCACTGGATGCACCTTATAGATCGTTACAGCATTTGGAGGTCAGAGACTAACCATATATGTTTCTCTGTTTGTGTTTCTCTTTGGTATTGCTATATTTACATTATCATTCATTTTAAAGTCCCTGTAAATCAATATAATTGACTTGATATTACCATGTACCCTGGTGTGTTAGACGTGGACCCTTAACATGAAAATGCACTACTATTATACATTTTGTTCCTCCAAGGCTGCAGTCTGAATAATCACTCACCTTAGATATTATTTTTGTGTTTTAATTTTGTGTTTATTGAAAAGTAAATGCTAACTGTAAAAGGAGGGGATCATCCTGTGGTCTCAATAAATGTGCACCTGTTGTCATTGTCTGCCTCCAACTCCTCCTCAGCCACTTTTGCCACAGGGCATCCTGGGAGAACGAGTATAGATATAACATTTCCAGTCTCCACACTTTGCTCCCCTGCCTGGTCACAGTTAACCAACCCTTCCTCCATGTGTCGATCCAAAGTCTGGTCATAGTGACAAAAAGGCCTTACAATGATCATTTGATTGTTGTTGTTGTTGTTTTGGTTGCCACAACCAATGTGATTTAGTTTTTTTGCTTTTAGGTGTCTGATCACAAGGGCACTGCATATGAGCAACATCAGCAAGCAGGCTAAGTCAGCCAAGATAATTACAGCCACCCTCATTGTCCTGAAAAGAGTGTTAGTGTCCTGAACTTTGACAAAGTACTGGACTACAGTCTTCCGGTGCACTTTCCCCTTTACGGTTTCCACTGTCTCACAAGTGTAAATTCCAGAATCAGAATTGGAGGGTCTGATGATGAGACCCTGGCTAAGTACAGTGTGTCTGGGACCGTCAAGGAGGATGCTTTCAGAGAGGCGCCAGCTGATCGGGAGATTTGTCTCAGGGGAACATGAGAGGAACTGCACTAACCCAGGGATGAGGTAGACAACAGCAGGTTTGTTTTTCACTGAGGAAGAAATCAAGCACACGCACATTCAGACTTGTTGAATTTCTAAGTTTCAATATGCAATGTAACCGAGGTTGTTTTTTAATGTCTTAAGATGGACAATACGTCATAAGAGAAATCTGTTGTCAGCTTAAAACCCTATTTTCAGACACATCACGTGGAGAGTATGAGCATGTGTGAATGTTTAACTCACACTCGGAGATTGGGCACATCTGGATGTCTCCATCTGTCAAACTCTGAATCCTGCAAGAAGAGAAATACTTCTTTCAGTAGCACGCTCACAACACAAAATTAATCTTGAGAAAAACATGTTCTTGAAAGATCATAAGAGATTTGACTAACATAGACCCAAGTAATGCGCCAACAACAGACGCACACTGGGCTCTAAACTTGTCCCAGCCACAGTATGGGTCTCTGGCAAGAAGGCAGTCATCGCACGATGTGTAGCGGCTGCAGTCCCTCATATTAACTTGAACAGCAATGTTATTGGCGCCGCTGTACAGCTGGCCCTACAGAAACAAAGAGTTTAGAGGTGTCTCCCTACAACAAGGGGTTACTTAAACTCCCTAAAGATCAAGTAAGAAAAAAACTTATTGAATTTGAAAGACATTAGTGACTTGAGCCTTACTGTTCTGAAGGAGAGCTGGAGAAAGTTGACAGGCTGAGGAGTTTGAAACAGCTGCAGCTCCTCAATGACGCGGCCGGCCTCACCATCAAACCTCACTGCCTTCTGCAGCCAACCAGAGTCTGAGGGAGAAAAATGAAGCCAGTTCATCCGTCAATACACCTTGTGTGTGATTTGTGTAATTGGTGTAAAGGCATGTCTGCACATAGTTCCGCACCTGTGCCAATAAGCATAACTTGATGCCGTCGTCCATCCAGTGATGTGACCTGGTCCACGACAATTTTGGAAAATCGTATCCCTGTGCGGACCAGTAGAGGCTTGCCAGCTATCGGTGTGACCACCCCCTCCATCAGAGGGTGGCTCTTCATAAACAGCAGGGCTTTGTCTGAGAGGTCCAGAGAGCTCATCAAACTTTTGGCACGCAGTTCATCGTTAATGCACTATGGAAACAAGACAAAAACAGATTTGAATGATTGATGAGAGTGTCATCTAAATGCTTTTTTAAAAATAAAACTCAATATAATGAGTCCTAACAATCATGTGTTCTTTAAAAGGTCCAGTATGTAACGTGTTTAGTTGTTCATTATCAAAATCTGTGTTGCCCGTTCACAAACTTGTCCTTTTTCATGAATATTCACCACCACCATCAATTCCAAGTATTCATTTTGGCTTGAAATTTTACATTTGCATTCGCATGAACTGGGGTAGATGCTCCATATTCATGCGCCATCTTGAAATACGTTAGCCGGTAAGGGACATACAGGACATACTGCTCCGCATTTCCGCTGTCACATGATAAACTCACAGTTGCTGCTAATGCTGCTAATGGGTATCGTAGCTTCCCAGCACCCGGCAAGTTTGAAGAAGAAAACATGGATGACCACACATATTCAAAATCCAAATTTCAGGAACAGGAGTCTTTCAAGGATATTGAAAAGAGCAAGAGACCGGCTTTTTGAAGCGTGAAGGCTACCGTAGCTGTAATACGTACCATGAACTGCTCGGTGCGAGAGAGTTGATTGCGATATATGATCTCAACGCTAGATGGGAGAAATTCCTAAACATTGGACCTTTAAATTGTTCTTGGCTTGATACTTAGGCTACATTTACATTGCTATGTTTTGGTTTAAAAACGAATATCTTTTAATAATAAATAATAATAATAACCTATTTATATAGTGCCTCTGATGAAACCCAAGGACACTTTACAGAATTACAGTGGCTAAACTATGGGAGGTTGTAGGCTGTGGTGAACAGGTAGTGTTTCAGGAGGGTTTTTTTAAATGTCCAGGGATGTAGTATTTCTGATATCTGCGGGGAGGGTGTTCCAAAGGGATTGGGCTGCAACACTAAAGGCTCTGTCTCCAAAGATACAGAGTCTGGTGTGGGGAATGGAGAGCTCGCCAGCGTCTGAGGACTGCAGGTTTCGCGGTGGGGTGTATAGATGGAGGAGGTCGGAGAGGTACTGTGGGGCCAGGGCATGGAGGGATTTGTAGGTGAGAAGGAGGATTTTATATTTGATTCTGTACTTAACTGGGAGCCGATGAGGGTTGGGGTGATGTGCAGTTGAAGTTTTGGCGGACATACTGGAGCCTGTCTAGGGTTTTGCTGGGGACCCCAGACAGGACTCCATTGCCGTTTTTGCCATGTTTAAACCTCGCATTCACACTGCTCTGGCGTTTCAGAGCCTTTAAACCAGAGAAATTTCAAAACGCTTCTGACCGTTTTGGTTTGGAATCGCTGGGGTTGTGTTGCAGTCTCAACGGCTGCAAAAGGAGACCTTCGGCAACACCAACACTGACGCCAGTGTTTCGCCACCTGATTGGGTCATGACGTCTCGTTCCCTTGAGACTAAGCTACTAACATTACCATAGCAACTACCAGCAACGGGCAGAGTATACATGCTGCCTCCTGTTCACCCCGGCACACGCATGCCCAGTATACGAGAATGTTCATGAGAGATTTGGGCATGTTAGTTTGAACAGAGATTAGTTCTTCTACTGGAGCTAAAAACGCTGTGTGCACGGAGATCACTTTGGCTCAAAACTCCGCTTGAAAACCAAAAGGTAGCAATGGAAATGTAGCCTTACTGAACCAGGGTGAGGGAATGGCTCTTCTCCTGTGTATGTTTCCCAGCTCCCAGTATCCATCTCAGCCAAAAACCTCCCACTGAACACCTGGCTGATGTCTGACAGCTTGTATGCACAGACAGCAGACTGGCTGCAAGCACCGGAGGACTCCCTGTGACAGATGCAGAAATAATGTCCTGTTATTCTCAATTCCTACTGCATGTGTAACTTTTTTACATCTTCCAAAGCAATGAGGCACACAAAGTGGATACATGCAACTTACGAGTTGGCGGTGAATGTGGCGTAGAAGATGCTATCCCTCCAGTTATTTGGGTCTTGGAGAAGGAAAGCGTCCTGGACCAGGGATGACAAGCCAGCACCGCCAAATGGACAGTCTAAACGGGCCTTTAAGAAAGAAGTCCACTTTCTCTGCAGGGTCCTTTCGCCCCCCAAGTCACTCTAAAACAACACACACTGATCAGCATTAGCTTACTTAATGCTAATGGTTACAGTAGGTTAAGCTTGTGCAGGTGTTTTAAGCCTCTGTACCAGATATGTTTAGAGACACACCTTACACACACGGGCAATCCTTGACACCTGGATGTTGTCATGACGTTCCTCTACAGCGGTTTCAGTGAAGAACAAGAATACGTTGTCATCTTCACCGTCCTCACTGTTTTTGCTCGCTTCAGCAAGGCTTATGGAAATCATGGTAGGCTCTGAAACCAAACCATTATGAATGTATTTTCAGAATTCATCAATCTGGCTCATGAGAACAGAGTAACTTATGTTGGATAACTCTGGTACCGTACATGTACACATATAAAAACAGCTAACCATTGAACCAGGAGCGTATCATTTCAGTCTTGAGAGGGTTCAGTCCATGTCTCTGAAACACCAGTTCTGTGCTCAGAAAGTTGGAGGAAGCGGCTGAGTACAAAGTGTTTTCTGTCAAGTGGAAAGGAAACAGTGGTTTCCCTCAACTTTCTACAGCCAGATATTTATCTGAGGAGAGTAGCCATGGCAAAACAGAAATAAAGTGCTAAGAAATCTGTTAACAGTTGTGTTCTCACCATTCATAAGGGAAGCAAAGTGTTGGTCGGGGTCATAAGGAACTTTCCCCCTACCCACATGCTTATTTCCCTCCAGAGAGACGCTTCCATTTGTGAAAGTCTGTTGAAGGAGATGTTAATGTATGTGTGGCTCAATTAATCCATCAATCCCATTTTTTAATGAAACATTTTGGGACCACTCTCGCATCTGTATGTTTAAACCTACATTGTGTAATGTTTTGAGTTGATTCTTAGCAAAAAACCCTTTGTTCTATCATAATTATGTGCTCATTCATGTGTAATTATTCCACCAATTAATCAAAGTATTCTCGAAAGCATAGAATCTTCCATTTAGAAACATTCTTGGCGGTAGCCATGTTGCGCCTCCATCTTTAATATACATTAGCCAAAGAGGGACATACCTCCACCTTTCGCGTTTTTACACTCAGTGTCACTGTGACGAATGCCAGCCGGGAGATTACTCGCAACTGCCAGCAGATTTGAAAGCCTGTTGAAGATGGAGGATCACACCTATTCTCGAGGACATGTAACGGAGTCGCCAAGGAAGTTAAAAAGAGAACTAAAACGACAACGCGACAGGCCACCGTAGGAGTTAAAACGCGCTCGGAATGGGATGGGCTAGAAAGTAATATTCAGTTGGCTGTCATATACAATTTCACCGCTAGATGGGAGACATTCTTACACAATGTAGCTTTAAATATGACGCTAGAGCCAGCGAAAGGTTAGCTTAGTTTAACACAAAGACTGGAAACAGCTTTTACACTTTGGTTTTTGTATAGGTTAAACAAGCAAGAAATAGCATGTTAATTAGTGAGGTTTATAGTTGCTGGTAGGTGGATTTAGTTACTATTGGACAGAGCCAGGCTAGCTGTTTCTCACTGTTTACAGTCTTTGTGCTAAACTAAGCTAATCACCTGTTGGCTTTAGCTGCATATTTAACAGACAGACATGGGAGTGGTCAATCAATATTCTCATCTAACTCTCAGCAAGAGAGCGAAAAAGCTTATTTCACAAAATGTTAAACTATTCCTTTAAGGTCCTGAATCTTCATTTTTTTTTCCCATTAATGCATTTTTTGATTCATTAAAGTGATTTAAATTTTTAGGCATACTTTTACTTTTAATACTTTAAATACATTTACCTCATTGTACTTACATAGTTTTACTTTTCAATACAGAACTTTTTTTTTTTTTTACAGTGTGGTATTAGTAGCCTACTTTTACTCAAGTAAAAACTCAGAAAGACTTCCTCCATCACTGCATATACAGCACACAACACAGCAGCTGTCGTCACAAGTACAGAATGTGTTATCTCTGCAAACTTCAAAATAGTGACTTACCATGTAGTCACATTCAGGGTTGAAAGCGTTTGTCCCACACACTAGCATTTTACCATCCTCCATTGTGTGTAGAGTGCGGATGAAGTTATCACATTCCTGTTGGAAGAGCAAATGTGATTTAAATGGATGGAAATTTATATTGTAAGCTGTTTGGTGGTAGACATTGCACTTACAGCTGATGAAACTCACTAATAATTCACTTCTTACTATACCTTAGTGTGCTTGCCCTTCATTTGACAGAGGGCTTTGTCTGCTGAACTGACCGTCCAATTAGCCTGGAAGAAATAAGAATTACGGGATGACCAAGAAGCCCTTGTCTTTATACAGGTAAGTGAAGATATAAAGATTTTTTTTAATGGTATTAGAAAATAGTTATGACATCCAATAGTTTAATAGTTTCTGACAGCTATTTTTCATACAAAAAAAAGGTATTTGTATAATATTTCAAAGGGTGGTTTACTGGAACATCTTACGTTGTATGTGTTTAAATATGTGAAAACTCAAGAGCTAATTCCTGCACATTCATTATAAGTGGTGATTTTGAATGAGATATAGCCAGGAAAATGCCTTTTTTTACTGTGTGAGGTACAGCAGCCCAGTCAACCCAAACAAAAGTCTTACCTCGCTGGTCTTTTCGGTGATGTCATCCAAGCTGAGGGTGAGCACTTTTCCTCTGGCTCCGACGACAAGCTGGCCGATGTCGTCACGTATCATCAAAGAGCTCAAGCTACCAAAGCCGGACTCTTTAAACTGTTTCAAGTTCATGTCTAAACCAGAAAAAAAAATTACAAGGATGGAGGTTCCATTTTAAGTCTGTGTATTTTAATACAATTCAGTTGTTAAATGTGTTTTTTTTTTTTTATACTGCATAGCCTGTATCATCATGTTTTATTATCTGAGTATTCTTTGCATCTGCTGCTGCATGTTGTAATTTGTATTAGCCTATACCTAATTGTGTTGTCACATAGGCAATGTTTTGTCTTTGTGGATTATAGGCTATATGTGCCCAATCTACAGTGATATGTACAGAATGGTGTGTGTGTCTGTATGTAAAGATTATGTACAGCCTACTGTTTATGCAACATTACAGTCTCATTGCTCCTTTCAGAGTGCCATCTCTAGGCCCACATCTGCATTACCTTACCTTGAAATGAAACACTCCTGCGGGGTCTGTTGCTTACTGCATGGCCTTCACTCATGATGAAGAGGAAATACAAGAGCACCATGGGAGGTCTCATCATGTCCTAAGTCAGGAAAACACAGTTTTGACCAAATTTCTCTTCAGTTGTGTTGGCAAAAATGAAGTCAGATATTCACCACCATGCATGTTGTTCACTCAGGACAACAGCAAAATATTTCTGACTCAATGGCTATGTCTTATTTTCACTGCCTTGTACAGTATGTCTTACCTGTTGGTGATCTCGTTTTCTGAGAAGAAAACAGTGAAAACATCACCTTATTTGTTGTAGCCTGCAGCAGTCAATACGTTTCATGTTTTCTGGTCTTGTTTAACTCCACTTGTGATGCGGATTCACAGCTGTATCCACAGGCCAGTGAAGAGTCTGAAATGTGGTGCACGTGGGGTTCTAAAAACGAACGCGCGTACTGAATTGGGATTCCTTTAAGAACATTTGACGGCTCGAGAAGCTTGTGATTTAAGCCTAGCTCCATTTTTTTTTCATCAACGGCTTTTTATTGACCATTTTAACGAGTAAAAGACGATTTATGTGATAGCCTAGTACGTGTGCCTGTTATACAATATCACACAATTGTATTATATTATTCACTTTTTTAGTATTGCTTTACCTTTTTGAAAAAGAGAATATTTGAGGGGTTTTTTCTCGTAAATGTGTGACTTAATCTCAGAAATTGTGTACAAGCCACGCCCTTCTGTGTAAAACCCATGCTCCCACCCCCTCCGGTATGGTATGCTCCAATATTATTTATGGGCGTTGATTTCCTGTCTGGGTTTGTTTTCAGGTCCCGCTGAGTGTGTGTTATGTGCGTGCGTGTTGTACGTGTGTGTTGCGTGTGTTAGAGAGTTTGTGGTGTGGTTGTAAACGTTGACAGCTCGGATACTGTCACCGCCTTGCACCACAGGCAGGCACCGTGTTCCTACATGCAAGTAAAGGTAGCGGCTCCACAATCGTTGGCCAGCAATGACCGAAAGCCCCGCGACCAAGCTAGTCAACGGAGATGAGTGTCCGCGTGTAAAGAACGGACTGAAGCCGGAGAGAAACGGCTTGGAAAAGAGCCTCCACCGCTGCCATGAGCGGCAGCCCAAGCACCACTGCCACCCCGAGGAGGAGGAGGTGAGGCCCGCTATGGGACGGGGGAGGAGAGGCTTTTCGATGTGTGGATCCGGAAACAACCGGACGATGCTGTCTTTCAGTAACTCGTGCGTTATTAGGATTTCATGCAACGTACAGCAAACACGATAACAGCTTTTATGTATCGACCGAGTCTTGCTGCTGTTGAAAACAGTTTGTTTTCATCGAGCTCTGATTCTCTCGCGCACAACGTAAACGCCAAATTCCATATAAAATATTGTAGTTTACAGAGTTTTCGCTCATTTTTAATGTTGTATACTCCCCCAAAACATTAATCAAAAACATTCTCTTAATCGATACGAGACGCTATTTAATTCGGCACAATCTTATTTTGACCAAGCAATATCCAAATATTTAAAAATCTCAAATTTATGAATGGGTACATACTGCGTGTTCCACCGCCCTAGCTCAATGGTTTTATAGGAGGGAGGTTGTTTTATGGGCGGGTGTAACTCAAAAAGTTGACATTGCACTGAATTCTAAAACTGTTTAGTGCATATTATGTTTGCCGAATTTATGAAGAGGAATATCTGTAGCCCCACATTGTGAATTTGATTACACAAAATGTGGATGAGACAATCTCCTAACAATTTCCAAAATACCAATCATGCAGGATTCAGGATGCACATATCAGAGCCAGTCAAACAACTTGGAGCGGTTTATATTTCTCTGCCTGGATGACAGCAATACATTAGATTGCATTCATATCTCATCAGTTGAAAGTGTGTTCATCTTAGAGGGAGTACAGTGTGTTTTATTGTAGCCCATGCTAATTATAGTATATTTTTTTTTCTTTCAGTCTCAAATGTAACTATACAATTATCTTAATTTTTAGGCTTATTTCAGGGTGTATATTGGCTACAAAGTTAGTGATTAGGGGGACACTGAACCTGTTCAGTTAAAGCTGTTCATGGAGACTGCATGCAGGCTTCTAATGAAATTTCCACCCTTGGGTGAACCCTCTGTAACTGTCCCAATTAACATGTCCCCTCAGACAATGTGTTTAGATGCTGTCGCACGAAAGCATTGAGACTCATGGATATGTTGTGATATGGAGTTTTTATTTTCAAATTGATTTGAGTCTGAATTATGCACTGCTTATCAAAATGAAAAGTAAGTGGTAGGAACATTTGTTTTAAATTGACTCCTGACTTGTGATGTTTCAGTAAACTGGGTTTGTAGGCTGAGTAACTGAGTGCCTGGTGACTGAACCTCAGCTGATTACATTCATGCCGATGTCAGCATTGCTACTCTGTAAGGTATTTGAGAGAGAGGCATGACTGGTCACATGTAGTGCCTGATAGCCATAAGCACAGAGACGCGTTCATGATGGGAGGGCAAATTGTATAAGGTCTGTGAGTGGTACGTTTCTGTCCATCAAGACAGAGAAAATAGATGCAGAAAATAGACATGAAGTTGACTTTTCTATGAAAGATCATATATTACGAATGCATGGTAGGTCATTCAGCCCCAAGTGCAAATATTTACATGACCAGCTCTTCCCTTATTTGGCAGTCAAATCTTCTCTCCCTGGCATTTGTCTGTGTTTTCTTTCTTGTATAGTTGGTGTACAGCTGCACCAGAGCTAATATGTTTTTTGTTTTTTGTTATCTTCCCTCTACTTCCAATTTGACTACACATAATTCAACTTTAAGTGAGTTACAGAAACCTCAGCCAACTATAACAAAGGACAATCTGTATTTTTTCTTATTTTGAGAAAAGAAGAGGGAGTCACAGGAGGTCAGACTGTACATTTATAAAAAGAGTATTACAAACGTGAAACTTTATTCCAGCTAAGGCACAAGTTACTGTGTTTGCAGTGGAAGGTTAGTCATAAATAAGGGGAGACATTGTTGTGTAGTTGTCCTGCTATGTTTAACAATGGCTCTGTATTTTTGTCAAGTCAAGTTAGCTTTATTGACAGATGTGCTATACATGCATGACGTACGGCACAAATGAAATTTCAGTCCTCTCAGACCCACGGTGCAAAATGCAATAAAATGATGATATAAAAAATAAACAATCAACAACACCTACAATAAACAATCAACAAGAGAGGAGCCACTGCTTGTGTATGTGCCGCCATCTAATAAATTAGTTTTTAAATGTTAATTTATTCGCATAAAAGTTTTAAGCTCTAAAACCGGCATATTCCTGCTGGAATATTTGGGTTTTTAACATTTCATTTCCACAGTGTACATGTTTCAACATAAAAAAAAAAAGTATAATTGTTATTATAACCCAAATATAAAGAAATAGTAATATGCACTGAAATATACTATTACTTTTGATGAAAGCTGGCCATGTCCATGTGCCAAAGGAATCACCATGTCATTGTTTTTAGTTTCTCGTTTCCGTGTTTCCCAGGTCCATGCAGCATCACACGGTGGCCTGTACAGCCGGCCCTTCATTGAGTCTTTCGAGGAGACGCCCATGCTGGTGGCAGTGTTCACCTACATGAGCTACGGCATTCTGACCATCTTCGGCTACCTCCGCGACTTTCTCCGTCACTGGAAGATTGAAAGGTGTAACATCGCCAGGGAAAAGGAGGAACAGAAGGTGAGAGAAGCCACATACACAATATTGTGTTGTATTTATCAATTAAAATACCTGACTATGACCCTGGTAGTGTTTTTATATCTATATATATATATATATATATATATATTCTTTTTTTTGCACTCTGTAATCATTTTCCCTATAAAGATAGCAGTTGAGCAACATTTTTTGTTATGATTTCCAACAGCGGACACAGGCATTGTGCAAGCAGCATACTTTGCTTATACTGTAATGATGGGAATTTTATTATTGTTTTGGTTGCACAGTGACAGTGCCGTGAGCAAAATTGCCTGCAAGAAAAAGTAGGCCAGATGTGTTTCAGATGTTGAATGGAACTGATTGAATAGACTGAGCACATGCCTGGGCGTGTGCCTTCTTCCTGTAGAAACAATATTGATAATAACGAATGCAAAAATAGACTTTCTTTTTTAACCAGACTGAACCAAAGTGATATTTGCTTCCCAACCCCTAGAAACTACAGGCTCTCATATTTCAAACATTTTAAGCAGTACTGCTTCAAGCTTGGTGTTTTGAGTGGAAGCATACATTTGGCAAACAAAACCTCAGATCGATGTAATCTTGTCTACCATAATCTCACCCCAAACAGGAAATGGATTGCAAAAAAAAGTGTTTGTGTAGATGTTTAAAAACATGCAGTTCACACAGAACTTAGTGTGCTTTGTTTATCAAATGCAAACTCACAGAGTCTAATATAACATTTAAAATATTCCCTATAAATTGTTATGGCTTTTCTTCACAATTTAGTGGAATGCGCACTCAAGATGGCATTGTTAAAAAGTTATCAGCACATTTGGAACATGTCCTTGACTACTGAGACTGTTTTCAACCTGTTATGTAACTTTTGATAGTGAAGCCCATTGTTTTTAAGTATTTGGTTATGTTGAGGAAAGGAAGCTTGTGGGATAGATGTGGGGAAGTCATTAAATCAACCCGAGGATATCCTTTTTTCTTTTCTTTTTTTTACCTTTTTTTTTTTTTGCGTAAAAACAGTATTGTCTTGACAGTAGTGATGTCCAAATGAAGCTTCATGAACCTTTAGCTGTATTTATTGAACCAACTAGCTCTGTGTGTGTGTGTGTATACTGTATGTGTGTGTGTGTGTGTGTGTGTGTATATATATAAAAAAATATAACAAACCAAATGAGCATAAAATAATAGTCATATTATTTCTAATGTTAACATCTTGCAGTTACTGTGACAACTTAGCTTTCCGAAAGTATGAAAGTCATGAAGTTACTAGTAGTTTATAAGAGTGACATTCCTAGATTCTCTGATGCTCAGATAGAGTACCCCTCTCTCCTCCTCCTCCTCCTCTCTTCATTCATCCATGTGTAGGACTTTGTGCCGCTCTACCAGGATTTTGAGAACTTTTACAACAGAAACATCTACATGCGTATAAGAGACAGCTGGAACAGGCCCTTATGTAGCGTCCCGGGGGCCAAAATGGACCTGCTGGAACAAGCCACCCACGACTACAACTGGACTTTTCAGTGAGAAAGCCATGCCATGTATTTGTGTGTGTGATTATTACTGATTGTGCTAACCTATTTTCTCTTCCAAATACAACGAAAATGTTCATTTAAGACAAACGACTGGGTAACAGAAGTCTACAATATCGCTGAGCAGGATTATGCATCTGCTAGCTGGTCAGAGCAGACAATTTACAAATTCATGTTGTTAAGTTGTATGAAAGGGACAAACTTGAATGTATCTTGAGCTCTGAATGTGTAATATCGTGGTGCCTGCAGTCATTATTAGTCACTGAAGGGATTTGATGTCTGTCTGTTATATCCGTGATCCTTTTAGAAATTATAATAAGCAAAAATAAACTAGGCCTGCCCCTTACAATTAATTTTATTTTAGATTTATTGTGACTATTATTTTCTTAAAAATTAATTGATGGACTCATGTTTGACCTTTTTAAAATAAATCCTATCAAAAAGTCCATCACAGTTTCCCAGAGCTCAGGGCGATGTCCTCCAAACGTTTAGTTTTGTCTGGCAAACAGTCCAGTAGCCCAACGCTTTCTGTCATAGAAGACCAGCAAATATTTACATGTGACTCTGGAATCAGAGTGTTATTTTTTTTTTATTTTTTTGCGCACCAAATGACTTAGAGGACTAATTGTTTCAACTCTAATTTCCATTGTCAAGTAATTTCTGTATGGACTGATCCAATGTTTTCTCTCCCAATTCTGATTCTAGTACCTGAACTCCGAGTACCAACCTAATACCAGTGTCTTTTTCGGTTTCCCATATTTAAAATCTGTTAACCTCACTACATGGAACTCATTTGAATAATTTTTTAGTAGTAGGCAAGGGGTTGTTGTGGCTCTAAAACTCTCTAGTAGCACATTTAAAACAACTCTTAGCAGCATTAATATGCCCCAAATCTCTCTTCATACGTGACTGAAGTTGACTGAGTGTGTAAACGCATCAGATCATATTTTCATTTGAATCTTGTGATGCATACTGTATTGAGAGTGACAGTAACATCACTCCGTGTTCAGTGGAGGGGCAAGTGAGCTGTGTGCGTCAAACAATATGGCAGATGCCACTCAAAAACTTTCATGCTGTCCAGCCTTTCATTTCACCGCAATCTAGTTTTTAATTAGCTGTACCATTCACTGTTTGCAAAAAACATTAGCTTCCTCTCACTGATTGCTTCCGCTGTCTGATTATCTTCTTCTCTCTCCAGTTACACAGGTCGGGTGATGCATGATGTGATTAACTTGGGCTCGTATAATTACCTCGGCTTCGCTGACAACACAGGTCCGTGTGCTGACTCTGCAGCCGAGGCCACCATGAAGTACGGCGTCGGAGTTGCAAGCACCAGGCAGGAGATTGGTACAAAACGCGCAAAAACACAGACACACAAACTGCAGCCTTTGCTAACACTGGAACCGAACAGCAGGAATGTACAGGGCAGAATTCACCACAGTAAATGAAGCATCATAGACCAGTTTTAGTGGCGCAGTGGAAACTAATGCGACAGATTCCGTCTGAACTCGTAGTGTTTGAGGACATCGAAAGTCTTTGTTTTAATATCTTGGTTTTATTTCTCCTGCACAGCAAACATTGGTTTTCTTAATAGATGCATGACAAAACATTGGGGTGCCTCAGAGATGCATTTGTCTGATTCTGTTACCCTTGCACTGAGCCAGGCTAGCTGATCTTTGCGCTAAGCTGAGCAACTGCTGCCTCCCGCTACATGTTTAGCATACAGAGACAAGAGTTGTATCAATCTTCTTATCGAACGTCAAACTATTCCTTTTACCTTTTTTTTAAAAGGGAGCAGTAGCCCTCTTTTACAAGTAAAGACAAAAAGTCGGATGAATACAAAATGGAGAAATAGCCAAATTAGAAACAAAAAGAATCACACAAAATGGCAGTTAAACAATGGACAACATATGCGTTTTAAAAACATCATCCACAGATTAATTATGCTCCAAATCAGTTCCTAGAAACTGGAACAGTTTAAAAGCTGTTATCTTGATAAATATCAAACTCGCAGTTCAGTTGTAATCAACTCCAGCACAATGGAGAATATCTGAAATCCAATGTGTCCACGAGTCTGTATGTACTAAATCTGTGGCTTGAGTCAGTCTGCACAGGGAGTCTGAAAGGATCTAGATCACCGCGGAGGAAGTGAAACACGCCATGTGGTTAGCAGACTTTCAAAGATAGAGTAGAACCAATGACGCTTCTCCCCTTACACAGAGAGAAGGCCAGCCCACATTCTTATGTGTTTCATAACAGAAGTCCGTTTTAAATATGTTGATAGATGCATGTACTGTACAGTAGATGACACATATTAGCCCTGAGAGACAGATTGACTCCAAGAGTGTTTTTTTTTTAGGGGCTTTAAAAGTTAACCGTTGTTTTTAGACATCGGAGCAGTAACTTAAAGAAATAGTTCGGCATTTTGGGAAACACGCTTATTCACTTTCTTACCCAGAGTTAGATGAGAAGATCAATACCACTCTAATGCCTGTATGCTAAATTACTGCCACTGTTCATCATTCCAACTGCTATAATTATTATGAATCATACTTCTCTATATCTTTATATCTGTATCAGTGTCTGTGTCCATACCGGCGGCGACAGATGCTGCCCACAAAGAGCCTGGGTCTGTCTGAGGTTTCTGCCTAAAAGGAAGTTTTTCCTCACCACTATCGCACCAAATGCTTGCTCATGGGAAATTGTTGGGTCTTTGTAAATTATAGATTGTGGTCTAGACATACTCTATTTGTAATGTGTCTTGAGATAACTCCTGTCATGATTTGATATTATACATAAAATTTAATTGAACTAACTATAAAGCAACAGCCAGCAGCTGGTAAGTTTAATTTAGCACAAAGCCTGAAAGCAGGGGGAAATGGCTGGCTTTGTCGTTTTTACAATTAGAATTTTACAAACAGGATACATCATGTTAATTAGTGAGCTTTGAAGGTGTTGGAAGGCATTTTCTTTCAAATTTGGCTCAGGCTAGTTGTTTCCCTATGCTTCCAGTCTTTTATGCTAAGGTAAGCTAACCATCTCCTGGCTGTAGCTTAATATTGAACAGACAGATTATGAGAGTGGTGTCGATATTATTTTTAAAATTTTATTTAACCAGGTGGGCCAATTGAGAACAAATGCTCATTTGCAACGACGACCTGGCCAAGACGAAGCATAAACGTGCAAGACATTAAGTTACACATTCAATACGCGAAATACAAACATACAAAAGTACAGTAAAGAATCTACCAAAAATACAGCTCTAATATCAAATCAATAAAAAGTTTGTGCAATGAGATGTCTAAGTAGTATGGCAATAACGCAGAACAATACAGTAGTCCAAGTAAAAATACTGAGTGTAGTACAGATTCTACAGTTTGTGCAGATGGAGTTAGTGCAAAAGAGCATTAAACAAATATTAACAATTGTCTCATGTAACTCTCAGCAAGCAAGCGAATAAGCGTACTCCCCAAAATGTCAAACTATTCTTTTAACTTTTAACCAAGCTATCTATATTAGCATAGATCTTCGCGGTTCTGATTGTGTTTATAGTGATCTCCTGTATGTCTGCATCTCAGGTAACCTGGACAGACACGAGGAGATGGAGAAACTGGTGGCCAAGTTCCTGGGCGTGGAGTCAGCCATGACGTTTGGGATGGGGTTTGCAACCAACTCCATGAACATACCGGCACTGTCTGGCAAGGTAAGACCACAAGTGATAGATGTTTCCTTGGTAGAGCTGCGATGTATTCTTGCAGCACACCCCTCCCTTCATTTGCTGTCTCGGCTCTTTAACCTGCTATTTGTTGCCTTCTCAGATTTCCTGTATGTTGTCACGGCACTTTCTCTCCGCTTTTTCCTCTCTCTGTCTGTCTGTCCTATGTCTCATTGTCTCTCTCCATATATTATATGAATGTTAAGTTGTCATTGATGAAATGCATTTTCTATCAGGCACTTTTGTTTGTGGAGTAGATTTAGCTAACCATTCCATAACATCACGCCATGACAGATCACCGGTAGCACCAAGTACACAGAGACACAAAGCCACCCTGTGGCCTCATATCAGGAGGACCCACTTCCGGTTCACATAAGCAATTGGTGGCTTGGCTACGTGGCAGAGTGTAAAATGACGAGTTCAGACCAGTCTTGTTTTATCACAGTGCTGCTGATGCTGTTTGTTTGGTAGATATTAGTCTATATCCAAGACCTTCCACTTCTGGGATTGCTCTGGTGCCACCGGAAATTCCGCCATATGTCCTTCTTTTCGGCCGGATGTCCGTTACGCTTTCTTTGTGTTGACATTTTAAACTTCGATCGATTTTATGAGGACTATGGTTAACTGCTCCTCAGATCTCTGCAGGGTAAATCCAGACAGCTAGCTAGACTATCTGTCCAATCTGAGTTTTTGAACGTACACATATTCCACCAAAACAACTTCCTTCCCGAGGCTATTTTGCAGTGGCACCGGGGCTCCGTGCGGCACTTGGTGCAGCCCAAGACGATTGTGATTGGTTTAAAGAAATGCCAATGCAATGCGAGACTAGGTAGATATTGTACTTCACCACATAGTTGGTTTCCACTGGTTAGAAGAAACGTACAGTGGAAAGAGTGACACTGCAGCGTGTGAAATGATACAAGCCAGTTGGTGAAAAGGTGTACATTTTCAACATCCCAGTCGCTCAATCGCTTCCCTTAAAGGTGCTGTAGGTAGGATTGTGAAGATCCAGGACTTGGCCAAAGAATTTGAACATCAGCAACTTCTCAGTCCCTCCCCTCCTTTCTGCTATAGCCCAAATGGTCTTCTAAGCCCCTCCCCCCTACAAGGGAGAATGAATGCGTGTGCATGAGCAGTGATTGACACGCAGTCAGACCCCCCCGGACAATACGACAGAAAGTTAGTTTTATAAGTCTTACCTACTGCATCTTTAAATGGCAAATAATGCAATCAATAAAGCAGCATACTCAATGTAATTGTCTCAGCTCAGATCATTTTTAAAATGACACTTCACTCACTTGCCAGAAAATATGTACTAAAGTGTTTTGTAAGTAGGTCTGTATGTGTAACACTACCCACTATGTCAGATGGATAACAACAACTCTGAAGTATGAGTCATTTATACATATTAAGGTTTGTCCGGTATCCTGCAGGGCTGTCTGATTCTGAGTGATGAACTGAACCATGCCTCTCTAGTCCTGGGTGCTAGACTCTCCGGGTCCACCATCAGAGTCTTCAAACACAACAGTGAGTCTGTGATCACGCAATAGATCCTCTTATAAGAATGTCTCCTACCTGCATTTGTAGGGTCCATTTTATTTTTCTTATTTATGTTTCAGTCCCCTAGTTGATAAGATAGACTTTATTAATCCCACACTGGGGAAATGCCTTTGTTACAGCAGCTCACAAGAAAAATCCACACACATCAAAATAACACAAATACACATTAAATAGACATAGGAAACAAATATACAGAAAGTATCATAAGAAATAGGAAAAAAATAGAATTAGGTATTCTATTTTTTTCATTCATTGCTTCCTTCTCTAAAAGTCTCTACAGCTTTTATTTCCTTTATCATCACACACCTAAGCAGTAATGATTTTCTTCCATATCCTTCCATATGCTGTATGTGCCGCTGTGAGGTAATTTATTCTCATCACTTTGATTCATACAGTGGTAGAAATACATTGCAATACACAAATGCACACTTATGGCGGCGTTAGCTCTGCATTCTATGTCTTGTTTTAAAGGAACACGCCGACTTATTGGGACTTTAGCTTATTCACTGTAACCCCCAGAGTTAGATAAGTCCATACATACTGTTCTCATCTCCGTAGCTCCATTCCACCGGTAGCTTAGCCTAGCACGGATCCTGAAGGTAATCGGTTCCAACTAGCCTACTGCTCCGAATAAGTGACAAAGTAACGCCAACATGATGTGATTTGTAGAGTCCCAGCGTGTACAAATACAGTGGTGTGAAAAAGTGTTTGCCCCCTTCCTCATTTCCTGTTCCTTTGCATGTTTGTCACACTTAAGTGTTTCGAACATCAAACCAATTTAAACAAAAGTCAAGGACAACACAAGTAAACACAAAATGCAATTTGTAAATGAAGGTGTTTATTATTAAAGGAGAAAAAAAATCCAAACCATCATGGCCCTGTGTGAAAAAAGTGATTGCCCCCCTTGTTAAAACATACTATAACTGTGGTTGTCCCACCTGAGTTCAATTTCTCTAGCCACACCCAGGCCTGATTATTGCCACACCTGTTCACAATCAAGGCATCACTTAAATAGGAGCTGCTTGACACAGTAAGGTCCACCAGAAGATCCTTAAAAGCTACACATCATGCCGAGACCCAAAGAAATTCAGGAACAATTGAGAAAGAAAGTAATTGAGATCTATCAGTCTGGAAAGGGTTATAAAGCCATTTCCAAAGCTTTGGGAATCAGCGAACCACAGTGAGCCATTATCCACAAATGGCGAAGACATGGAACAGTGGTGAACCTTCCCAGGAGTGGCCGGCCGCTCAAAATTACCCCAAGAGCGCAGCGACGACTCATCAAGAGGTCACAAAAGACCCCACAACAACGTCCAAAGAACTGCAGGCCTCACTTGCCTCAGTTAAGGTCAGCGTTCATGCCTCCACCATCAGGAAAAAGACTGGGCAAAAAATGGCCTGCATGGCAGAGTTCAAGGAGAAAACCACTGCTGAGCAAAAAGAACATCAAAGCTTGTCTCAATTTCTCCAGAACACATCTTGATGATCCCCAAGACTTTTGGGACAACATTCTGTGGACCGATGAGACAAAAGTGGAACTCTTTGGAAGGTGTGTGTCCAAGTATATCTGGCGTAGAAGGAACACTGCATTTCATAAAAGAACATTATACCAACTGTAAAATATGGTGGTGGTAGTGTGATGGTCTGGGGCTGTTTGCTGCTTCAGGACCTGGAAGACTTGCCGTGATAAAAGGAACTATGAATTCTGCTGTCTACCAAGAGATCCTGAAGGAGAATGTCCGACCATCTGTTCGTGTACTCAAGCTGAAACGAACTTGGGTTCTGCAGCAGGACAATGATCCTAAACACACCAGCAAGTCCACCACCGAATGGCTGAAGAAAAACTAAATGAAGACTTTGGAGTGGCCTAGCCAAAGTCCTGACCTGAATCCCTATTGAGATGTTGTGGTGAATGACCTTAAAAAGGCCGTCCACAATAAGTCGGCGTGTTCCTTTAAGTCTTTTATCGTAATTTGAGTATTTAGAAAAGTCTGACCAACCCACATTGTTTTTTGCTTATTTGAAGTAATATTCCATTTTCATGGAAAACATTTTGACATGTAACATTAAGAAAAGCACAGGTGTAAATAATAAAATGAATGATGTCTGCTTCAGGTACTGTGCATGCTGGCTAACGTAGTGGTTATCTGAGGACGGGTGATTCGGTGGTTGTCTCGCAAGAATAACAAAAAGACGCAACTGGCATCGCTCTGTCTGATCAGTGCGCCCAAATAGGCAGCTTTGCCTTTCTGAGAATATAGTTCCCAGTTTATATACGGTTAGAAGATGGCTAACGCGCTCTGTCGAATCAGGGCCTAAACTCATTCTATTTCTGTGGTCAATGCAATGCAGTGCAGTGCTGAGCGCCATTTTCTTTGGAACTACTCAAACAGGCAAACACGGAAAACGGTTCAATGTTAATTCTACTCTCATTCAATTTCAACGATTGAAACTGTTGTTGAGTGTCTCACTTTCTTCTAAAAAATCTCCAGCTGACAACAAACTGCGATTGTTTTTTTTGTTGCCACCACTGTTGATACCGTAACTTTCATTTCCCCAGTATAATGCAAGGATCTCTTGATTCTCCTGTCAGATATGCAGAGCCTTGAGAAACTGCTGAGAGAGGCCATCGTTCACGGGCAGCCCAGGACTCACAGGCCATGGAAGAAGATCCTCATTGTGGTAGAGGGCATTTACAGGTAGCTTCCCCATTTCTTTCATGAGATGAATGTTTAATAAAAACCTTCCAGGCATTTTAACGGTGCAGTTGAGAACATTGATAACATTCAGCCACTAGATGTTGCACTCCCCCGTTCTATTGCATTCACGTCACTGCAAGTGGTTGCCAGGCAACTACTATTGGCTCACAAGCCTTGTTAAAAGCTGGAACCAAACGTAAGACATCTTACACAGAGATAAAAAAAATTTCAATTCACAATCAAAAAATATATATTTTCTTAAATTCCGCACCTTTTTCTAAGAGCTTTGTGGATGTATTATTTATTTTTGTAAATATTTCTTTCTAGAAAAGTGTCATCAATGAAACCTTTTTGTTGTCGTTGTACAGTATCTCTTCATTCTTTTGATTGGTTTCTGACCTTTTTTGAGCTTTTGTGTTTCGACGTTATTCAAAAGGTAAAGCGTTGGTGGAGATAACATAATAGGGGTGAGGGGGTGGGGGGAAACGATACAGCATAGTATCGCAATATCTTCCGCGGAAATACTGTATCAATACACGTTATCGCTCTATTATTACATATGTGTTGGTCAGTTTGTCTGCTTGACAATCCCATTCAATAAAATTGAAGTGAGATGAACAAACAGATGTTGACAAAGTTTCCTTTTGGGGACATCATTTGAAATTAGGAAAAATTTTGAAGTTGGAAAAAAGGTGAAAAAATTGCAGAATATTGCAATCTGTTTAAAATCGTGATAATATATCGTGAAGCCTCTGGTGATTCCCCACCCCTACAACACAATAGGTGTTGTCAGTTCAGGGGCAGGGACATCAAGGTTTCCAGCATTTACACAAATTAGGCTAAGAAGTGTAATTGGCCAAGAAGCAGTGGAACATAGGAGTTACCAGCTTTAAAATCCCCATGATGTTCCTACTGGTTTCAACATGAACATCGCCTATCTTAATTGCACAAGCAGAAGATTCATCAGATTATGTGCATTGGTAACGGTTTCAAATCAACAGATTTTGGCTTTAAGTTCTATACTTTTTTTTTTTTAAAGCTACTTCTCTGTATTAGCTTAAACGTCGGGCAAAGCATGTATGTGAGTAAGAGTCTTACACAAACGCATACAAAAAAAAAAAAAAAACCCTTATCTTCTGTTGTTCCATTAGATTCAGCAGTATCAACACTCCTGGGACTGGATTGCAGGTTGACCGAGCTGATTCAGTGCTTGGTTAGCGCAGTGAGCAACGTCGTTGCTGCAAGAAGCTGCACTATACAGTAAAGCAATCTGCAGCTACAAGGTGCAAGCAAATCATGCACTTGCCTGTGACAGTTACATTATTTTCACGAGTTAGCATACCTTTTATGTTAACATATTTGAGGCATACTATGAGACGTAATCATTGAGACATGCGTTTCCCAGCAGTTTACTTAGACCTTGAGTAGGGAACAGATGGCACTCCCCTGAGCTGAGATTTCCTGGGTTGTCAGGGAAGCAGTGATCATGAACACATCAGGAACGTTTGCTTGACACTGGCTATCCCTTGCCTTTTCCTCCCTGCAGCATGGAGGGAAGTGTAGTGCGCCTGCCAGAAGTGATTGCCCTGAAGAAGCGCTACCGGGCCTACCTTTACCTGGACGAGGCCCACAGTATAGGGGCACTGGGGCCAAGAGGGAGAGGGGTGGTTGATTACTTTGGCCTAGACCCCTGTGATGTGGACGTCATGATGGGCACATTTACCAAGAGCTTCGGCGCTGCAGGGGGATACATCGCAGGGAAAAGGGTGAGGATGGAGGATTGTACGCTTTATTTTATTGCCGTTTTTATTTGTTTTTGAAAGCAGGGTTTTAAAGAAAGATGTACACGAGAAGAGATAAGGGTGGCAGCGTAGAATGAGCTGAACTTTAGCTCTTGTAGTCACAAGACGTGGATAGTTTTTCCAGTTCAGTAACCCAGTGTTCTTACTGGGTTACTAAACTAGGATAAACAGTAATCTTACTAAGAATGCTTTAGTTGCCAACAATCTCTCAAGATCCAGCATTACTGTCAAGTGACGTTTTAAGTGTCTCTATCATCTCAGTAATGTAGCTTTAGATTTCGCTGCATTCCTGACATATTAGCACTGTTCTATGACACATCTTATCAACACAAAAGGCTAGGTTTACAGAAATCTCAACTTCAAGACACAAACAACTTTAATGTCTCATTGAAATGCTGAAGAGACTGTGACACCTTATTGCTGATGAGGATAAACAAAAAAAGGAGTCTCAGCAGATGTGTAACCAAGTTTAAAATGACTGAAACTGTTAAATGGCTTTTGTCACCGACTCCCGTCACCTTCACTGCATTCTCTGTGATTCCCCCCCCCCCCCCTTCATTTTTAAAGAAAGCCGGCATTGAGGCATGAAGTCAGTGTTATTAAGTTAGGATGAAGCTTACAATAAAGTGTCGATAACCTGCATGTCTTTCAAACTTTGTGACAAAACTGTACCTATGGATGATAGTTTAAAGTTTTGTTTTCTAAGAGGAAGGACATCTGAACAATCAATCTTTTGTTTTTTTTAATCAGTACTACATCACATTTTCCCCCAATATACTGCATAAAATGTAGTTTGCTTTGGAGTCCAGAGCCTATTATATTCTTACATGTGCAAAACAGTATACTTCCCATGATCTTTTGAAATGGTAATGATTATAACCAACTGTGAATATTTTTTTAATGCTAATCGAGTGAATAAGGGTCATTTTCCCACAGTAAAGTAAATCTTAAGGTAGCCATGCCAAGCCTTAGTTACAGAGAGCTCTGAACTCTCCACGGTCAGGGAGGTTGTGAAGTAATTAAAAGCTTTTTATGCACATCTGCTTACATCTCCTGTGTATCTGCTGGGGTTTAGGAGCTTATTGAGTACCTGCGCTCCCATTCCCACAGTGCGGTCTACGCCACCTCCATGTCTCCTCCGGTGATGGAGCAAATCATCACTTCTATGAAGTGCATTATGGGAGAGGATGGCACAACAATGGGTGAGTCCTACAACAATATTAAAAGGTACCCTGTGGAGTTTGACCTAGTAGCGTTATTGAAGCATTTAAATAAGTGGGTCCCCGTTTTCTATGTCTGACGCACATGCACGTGGGTAATAATATCAATATTCAGTCAGTCGTACCATTGGTTTCACACGGATGCCACTAATGTAAACAATGCAGGTTTTAAAATGTTTGGCTTTGCAAAAACGAAAAAACATTCAACACATTTGTAAGAACTCAAAGATACACATAATGTGTTTTTGAAAAGTAACACTGAAGGTAAACGTAGCTTTTATTTGTTTACAAGACAACTCCACAGGGCACTTTTAAACTTAATGCTTGGAAAGCTCCCTGACTAAGACTTTGATGTAATGAAAAGTCTACCCATTGCATTTACACATAATGTGTCAATATGGCTTTGACTGTATTAACTAGGCCCCAATGTCCTGTACCTATTTTTTTTGTTGTGTTAACGTTACAGGTAATGATGTCCAAATGAAGCTTCACAAAGTATTCTCAAAGCATTCTTTATTTTCTGAGCCCGATAGATAAGCGCTCTCTGTTCAACAAAGAGTTGAAAGCACACTGAATTGCCATTCCTTGAACCTTGTTTTTTTTTTATTTTTTTTTTAAACTATCTAGTTGGGTCAACAAATACAACCAATGGTTCATGGACGTAAGAGATAAGACAACTTTATTGTCATATTACAATGAATGCAACTGAATTACGAGTGCACCTCACAGCGGTGCTTAAAGGTGCTCTAAGCGATGTGACACGTTTTTTTTTTTTAGGCTACAACATTTTTTGTCATACAGCAAACATCTCCTCACTATCCGCTAGGTGCCTGTCCCCTGAACACACTGTGTCTCTGTAGACAGCCCAGGCTCCAAAAAAGGCAACAAAAACAAACTGACAAACCTGCACCACGAAACATAACAAAGAGTGTTCTAGCCAATACCCGACAAGAAGGATTTGAGGGTGGGGGGGTTAGTGCCATGGATGTATTAGTGCGCGGAAGGGAGGGGGAGGGGACGGGAGGGGCGAGATAACGTCAACAAGCAGTAACGTCACCCAACATCGCTTAGAGCACCTTTTTAAATGAAAACTATATTGCACACAATCATATAACATTAAAAAAAAATTTTATATATATTTTCATTCATCACAAAACAGGGGCAGGTAGTTTGTGATAATCATAGTGGTAACATCACTAGTTACTGGTACAAATAGAAGCTTGTGTCTTTAAATATTAACCGTGACAAACAAAGAAAAGGAGACCCCTGTTGGAGTCCTCGTATCCCGACTACAAAGAGAAGCTCCTTGATGTCCTCAGAAATAAAGGGTTTATTAAAATAGCTTCAAATGCTCAAGCTGCTTGCTTCAAAAGTAGCCTACAGCTCAAACCGTGCCCCTGCCAGGCTAATTAATTATGACATGATGGGACCAACAAAGTCAACGATGAACATGCATCAGATAATATTATAGCTAATCCTTTAAGAGTGACGACCATCAGATTAGCATTGCCATTGTCTGGGTGAAGTGAATCTAACCTCAGCTGCTGTAATTATCATCAGATGCCACCGGGGATCAGTGCACACTATTGAAATCTAAGACTCAATGTCACAGTCTTTTCTAAGACCAGTTATTCCTCAGAGAGTTGAAGCTGCATACATTTTAGATAAGGTAAATAGTATCTCTCTTCTACTCCTCCACGATTGCAAGGGTAGTCCAGAAACATCTTTGTTATGTAAGATTTAGCCTTTGTTTGTTTTTACCACAAACTGTCATTTTTGTTGCTGGCATAGACTATCATTTGTATGGTCAGAAACACACACTATGGACCTGTATGTCTTTGTAACAATGACCCACACGGAATGACCCAGTTACATTACAGTACATTGTACTGTATATAGATGAAGCTTGATAAACTAAATGATCAAAAACTTTGATAGATAGAAGGGATTTTAATTTCCATTTGAATTTGCTGTCAACTCTCATGTTTTCAAAATGTCTTCTCGTCGTCCCCAGGCTGTGAACGTGTGCGACAGCTGGCAAAGAACACAGTCTATTTCCGCAAGAGGCTTCGAGAAATGGGCTTCATCATCTACGGCAATGAGGGCTCACCTGTCGTACCCATGATGCTCTACATGCCCGCCAAGATAGGGTGAGCCTCGAGCTTTGGCCAGCTGCTGTTAAGACTTCATGCACTAACTCAACCCTGGATCAACGCAATGTGATCAAATCATATGATTGGATATCGGATAATATTTTTTGATTTCTGACATTTGACAGCGACAATGCACAGCTCCTTAGTACCAGAGTTAGCTTTAAGCTAATGTTCATCTTGGAGATACTTTTATTTGTCTGAAACATACTTTGAATGCAGTGTAAGACTTTAAATGTACAATTTACATGTACGTAGGGCTGCAGCTATCGATTATTTTAGTAATCGAGTATTCTACCGATTATTCCATCGATTAATCGAGTAATCGGATAAGAAATACTTATTATTGAAGAGCAATAACAAACAAATTTTCAGAAAAAGCAACATTTGGGTTGCCTACATTGCTTTCAATATCATCTCTTCAAAAACTAAACATATGAAGTGCATTTATGTGCCATATTACATTGCAAAATAAAAAACATCAACCTCACACTAAGGCCTAGATTAAACATACATAAACATGACCTTAAGTTGTGCAACTTAACTTTCAGAACTACAAGTTTCATCCTGAGACTGATCTGTATATAGGCCTATATGTAAATATAAGTATATGTAAATATTAGTTATACTAAACCTATTTGTATTTATATATCTAATTACAATGTCACACAGCTCTGTTACACTTATGCTAGTAGATCGTTGATCAGCTGTTTCTCCGTGAAGAGAGAGTGAGAGAAAATGGTGCGCAACAATCGGCTGTTTCTCCGACGGGATAGTCAACAAGTCGGCCTTTTAGATCAGATTGTGGTCACTGCTACGTATTTTCTTGTCTTTGTTTTTGGTAGTTGGTGTGTTCGGTGTAGTTTCATCGTCCATACAACTCCGTGATTTATTTTTTGTCGGGTCCGCTTCGTGGAATGGATGAGAAATGTTTTCTGTTGAGATGCTGAAGCATTGACGTCGTGCTATTATTGTGGTAAGCTAGTTCTGTTTTTCCAGTAGACACACTGTACAGAATTCTCCTTTTAATTACGTTTGAACAGATTCCAAACTTTGGACACTTTCTGTCGTTTTCTCCAGCCCGTCTCTTCTCTTAGCTCCGCACTATTTACGCTCTGGCGTGTGTCGCCAGCAGACTGAGCAGCGTCTGTTGTGCGACAATAATAATGATCCCTGTGGAAACACCGTCCGTCAGCAATACAACGTTGGTAACATTGATTTAACGAAGCTTCGAGGCAAATCATTTTGCATTGAGGATTTTTTGTAATCGAGTTATTTGAGGAATCGTTTCAGCCCTACATGTACGTTCCATCATTTATCTCTTCATAGGCCAATTATAAATATATTTTAATAGATGCTGATAGCCGATTTAGATTTTTTTCCAGACTTGACATTACAAATTTACATTTTGAGCACTCTAGTTTTTGGATTTCCGAGAGAGTTGTTCATGTTCACTAATATTTTAAGACCGTCTTAGACCATAGGAATAGCACGTATGATTTTTGAAATTGGGCATTGTTTACCTTTTAATGCGTTTATGAAACCCATAGTGTGTTCTTGTTTCTCCACGTTTGTCCCCCCAGGGCGTTTGCCAGGGAGATGTTAAAGAGGAACATCGGGGTGGTGGGCGTTGGCTTCCCCGCTACACCCATCATCGAGTCCCGGGCACGCTTCTGCATCTCAGCCGCCCACACAAAAGAAGTGCTCGACTCGGTAACTAATTGCTTTTACTACTGAACAACCGTTTAGATAGATGGGGAGACAAAATTTGTCACTTCAAATGGCAAAGAATTAGAACTCAATTTGAGAACATTTATTAAAACAAATTGCAGCTCTCCTGTTTCAAGTTGGTGAAATGACTTTCAATTTCAATCAGTCTAATGGCGGGGAAACTGTCAGTAGTTGGCAAGGACACTCCATTCTGACCCCAAATGTCTTCTTCTAGAGATGTCTTTGAGCCACTTCAGACCGCTGAATCTGTCAGCTGGTTCACCCCGCAGGTTAATGTAGTGTATTCACACTATATTCCATTTTTTCAGAGTTCAGCCACACTAACCCTCCCATTTCCTCATTGTGTTGCTCTACATCAGTGCAGACTGTTCAGCTTTGATCGCCCTTGGCAACACATCAAAAAGCCGCCCACTCAACCCACAACAAGGGCTCCTCTTCTACTATTCTGAGCTCACTGCAGACCTGCATGCTCGTGCTCTTCCAGTCACCGTCTTCAACTTCAGCCTGTATCTCATTTCAGTATAAACATGGATCATTTCACATAGTGGCTGAACCTTCTCTTCTCTCGTCTAATTGGGGTGTCCTTGTGGCTCAGATGCATACTCTGTCTCCAGGAAGTGCTGCCGTTATCCATTCCCATTCCTCTTCTTGCTCTTTAAAAAAATTAAAAAAAAATATAAAAAGAATATAAATAAAGTGAAGACAGGGAGTGGGAGTATTGTAGTGCTTGTATCCGTCATGATGTTAACGTCTCTCTTTGTATCATTCTCTCGTACTTTAATGTGTCATGTCAATTTGTGTCTCTTCTATCTCCTGGTGAGCTTTAACAATTTTTCCCCACGCATGTACGCAGAGACGTCCATTCTTTTACTTGTGTCCTTCTGAACACCTTTCATTTCACTGAATGCATTAATATCCTAAACCTGAAACAAATGCTAAATCATACTAATCTCCACTGTCTTCTTGAAGTGAAAATTGACTTTATTTGGGGCTTTCTGTTGCCAAAGGGGTATAATAATGGCATTCAACTGCAATGCATGGCAACAGTAGGACTGGAAATAAATGCATACAAAGTCAATGGAAAGACAATAATGGAGATGAATAGATGCAGATTGACTATAAGTGCCACAAACTGATGTAAAGACCCATCAGGTTGAAGCTGCACTAATCAATGTTTATTTATTTATATATTTTTTTTTTAAATATGTGTAAAGTGAAAGGCGTCGCTCGAAAGTAACAAACCCACAGAGAACGATCACCCGACTCAGCTCCACGGACCTTTTAGCATTTCTCAGCTCATTGTTTTGGTTCTTTAGCTTGCAACTTTACAGTTTTGGTTCAGCTAAAGAGCCAAAAAGGAAAGTAAATATTTAAGGAATATTCTTTTTAGGTCTTCTTGGGTGAAGAGTTTGAGCCAGAATGAGCACTTCCTGCTGTTTTAAATGACATCTGTATGAACTCATCACCTCCTGTGCCATAAGATGCCCCACTGGTGACTTCACCTTAAACCCAAGTAATAGGAATGAAAAATGGGAAAGATTGGGTCCATCTGTAGCATTAAAAGTCAGTGGTGTTTTTTTGTTTGTGATTTATTCTCACAAGATGTGTTTTTCCATAAAAATCTTGCTTGTTGCAGCTTTAAATTTCCTTGAGCCACATATTGCCCTTCATGGCGACAGCTTATTTATTATATGTCTCCACAGGCGCTGAGTGTCATCAATGAGGTAGGAGACCTTCTTCAGCTCAAGTATTCCCGACGCAAAAGACAGCCGTCTTTGGCCCGGCCCTTTGATGATAATGTGTATGAGGACATTGACGACTGATGAACCACTCCGCTCCTAAAGTGGCGTGAACCAGAACAACCCCAGAAACCATAGAACAGGTCAAGATGGCTCACAAGTCTTCCACAAGGACCGAGATGTGCACAGGTGCCCCTTGTCACTCGCTTGCCATAATATAACCCCCAACAAAAGGAAAACACTTAAAAACTATTGTCTTATTCAACTTTGCCTTACATAACCATGCTGAACTTGGTGGTGCACTGAAACACCACACTTCTGCTTTTTCTTGTGTACTTTTTATCTGTGTGTGTGCGTGCGTGCGTGGGTGGGAATATAGATCTAAAGTGAACTTCATCGAGGTAAAGTTAGAGATTACTTTCAAACATTAATCAAAAGGCTTGTTCTTTCACCCAGTAGCGTTCAGATCAGTGATCACTGCCATAGGCCAAAAGCAGAAAGCACTGGATGTTGCAATGTTTACACAAGGCCATGTGAGTGACCAGATTTCATTCCTCTCTTTGTTAGCAAGATATTGTACCAAATAAAATAGATTTTAAGGATTATGTAAATAATGATCCAGATCTGGACTGCCGTTGGACGACTATAGCATTACAGTTTACTCTATTAATGTGCTAATGGGAGAACCTTAACATCCACCTGGCATTCTTTTGAGACTTGTTTTTGGTGGCAGTGCACACTCTACTAGGGGGCTTCTAGTTTTGTCCAAGTTGGTTTTAGTATATTCAGACAGGTAGAACTTTTTTCCCCAATTTTTATTTTTTTATTTAGGGAATAAGACTAGTCAAAAAAAGCCCTGCTGATGACACCTTTAACCTGACTTTACACATTTTTGAACCAACCAACATTTTAGATCGTGTTACATCGTTTGTCAGAAGATAACTACCCCGATCAATGCAAGGACTGAATTAATATGATGATTGGGTAAATATGATTATTCTTTTTGTTTCTTTCAAGAGTTAGATTGGAAGATCAATACCACTTTCATGACCGTTTGGTAAATATGAATCTACAGCTATCAAGCACTTAGCTTATCCCAGCCCGAAGGAAAATAGTTACAGCCCGTAACTTTCTTTAAAACCAAAAATTGTCATTTTTACATTTTGGTTTTTGTACCGTTAAAACAAACTTCTCCCCCAGTTTTCAGTTTGTTTGTTTTTATGCTAAGCTAATTACCTGATGGCTCTAGCTTCATATCTATCATACAGTCACAAGAGTTATCAATCCCCTGATCTAAATTTAAAACAAAGCAAAGTGTATTTCCAAAAATACTTTCTTTAAATTCAGGTCAGTATGGTGCCAGTGCAGGTCAGGTTAAATGTCTAATGTTTGCTACAGTAAGCTAATCTACTAAGCATAATTTGCATTTTTAAAAGCCATTAAAAAAAACTCGTAAAAACAGTCATGAACTACAGCTCGACAATTTAATTTGCCTCAACTAACACCAGCTCTGGATCAGTGCAACTGTGCCAAAATGGAAATGGTTTAAAAAGTAGTGAGCATGTCATTAGCCAGGTTATCGTAGTGTAACGGAGTAAATTGCCCACACACAGAGGAATACAAACGTATGCTGTATAGCTGTATAGCCCCAACAATCAGAGGTTGATATCTTCTTAAACGGACTGTACGTGGCATTAGCAAAATCCATCAAAAACAGCAAGCACATCTGCATCAATTCCAAATGCAGCATGGAAAACACTGTAGTGTAACACTCACAAGTGGACAGCTAATTAGTCAGTCATTAGTCTGCCAAACATTTCATTGCATTTTTTGTTAAGTAAATGAATTATCAATTTAATCCAAACAAGTTAATTTAGCCTACTATTTAAATTAATAATTTGTATAATATTTCTTATACGACAGGCTTAAAGTTTTGTCATACCTTGACAGTTTTTAATTATCAATTACAGAATTATCAATTTGCTTAATTTGATTGCATCTCCATTGACATTGCAACACATTCTATTATTTAGCATTTTCCAGTGAAAACATTTAAGTACATAATTAAATAAAGCACTACACTAAACACATGGAATATAATTTTAAAAGTACAAAAATCTCTTAAAAAGGATACAATAGTGTATCTATCGCCTGTCAGTGGTTAAACTATTAAAAGAAATTGTATTTTACTGACTAATAAAAATACCAGTTTTCATATACAGTGTGATAACTTTAAGCTTTAGTGCATAACTTTTTGATATTGATTAACGTCTGTTACATTCAAGCCATTGCCAAATGAGTTGCTACAAAGCTAATTGGGGGGGGGGGCGGTGCACGGTCACAGAAGGCTTGTATCACGTGGACACGCCGACAGTGTTGTTGTCATTACTTGGAATTCCTCATGGGGGCAGCAGAAACTACGCACTATAGCTTTAAGGAAGCAACACTGTAAATCAGTCGAATAGTAAATCACAGCTACTGAAAAGGAATGCAAAGAAATGTCTTTTGAAACTTGAATGGGGAACTTTAAACCCTAATTGGCTGTTACACATGGATTTGGCTGGCCGCTCGTTCACACAGCTACGATACATGTCACCATCACTGGCATCCTTCAGTGTTATTGTATGATTATTTTTTTTTACTTGACCGACTTGGTGTGTATTTGTACAGTTTAATGTATTACAGATGACCTCAATCATGAAGTTTAATATGACCCACAAACTTGTGACTGTCAAATTAGTCTTACTTTTTTTTATTCAAAGACCAATATCTGCCCAATATACTATATTGGTTCAGTTTATCAAAGCTCTAGTTTTTAGTCACTCTGGGAGGTGCAGTAGGTTATATTTAGATACTTAAATCTCCAGGCAAGACAGGAGAACATCTAAACTATTAAGTCTAGTCTGGATGTGATTCACCGCTGGTTGTAATACTCTTCATTTCAACCCTATCTCTTGGGTGCTTATTGCTTATCGCGCTGCGTTGTTTTAATGCCTTGTAAAACAAAGTGCTCTCTTTGTGCTTTGACTTAGGGGGCTTTCACACCTACCTCATTTGGTCCGGACCTTCGGACTTTTCAGTTTGATCCGAACCAAAATTACAGGTGTGAAACCTTCTACGGACCACGGTCCGGACCAAACGGCCGAAAGTTGGTCCGACCAAAAGTGGTATCCGGATCAAACTGAACCATGGTCTGGTTCGTTTAGGGTGAAAGCATTTTTTGGATGGGTCGGACCAAATACAGGAAACTCTGGCAGGCTATCATTGTGTTATAAGACCGTGGAAGCTCCTTTTTAAAGGAATAGCTCAGCGGTCTGCTATCAGAGCTGAGAATACATCAGCAGTTTACTTGTTAAGTGGTAGTAAATGTCTGAATAAATGTTGCAGAAAGAAAGTTCCCGTGTCTTGCTTCTGAACATCGCAACAAAACAAAAAGAGCCGTGGCAGTAGGAGAGAGCAGCAGTCAGTTGAAAAAACTCCGACAGAGAGAGAGAGAGAGAGGATACGAGAGGACGGGGAAGCCCGTCTACAAACCAATCAATTATAAGCATCTGGAGACGCAGCTCACGTATTTGACGGCAGGACGTTGTTTTGTCACGTATAGATCTTTAGTGCGCTTTCATAACTGCAGCGTGAAATCAAATGCAAAAAAAAAAACATGAACCTTGGTTCGGACTTTCAGGTGTGAAAGCCCCCTAAAAAGTCATATTTTCAATCAGTGTGTGACTGAGGGATGGGTGTGTGTGCTTGCATGGTTTCGGGTATTAATGTGTACGTTACTGCACTTTTACCTTGCTTTTCTTCCATGTACACACCTGTCTTTTTGAGCTCTTGGTTTATCTTTTACATCGTGCAACTGACCTTTGGGACAATACCACTCCTAAAGGAAGGCAGCCGTACAAAGAAATCCCAAATGCATACATTCACACTTGCATGTATGCACACTGACAAGTATTGTGTGACCACCCATTCCTCATAATAATGCATGTACATAAAAAATTAGACATTGAAGCTGCTCTGCACCACAGCCAGTGGTGCTCAATGATATAAACTGTTTTGCTAGGTGTGATATTTTTTTAGACGTTGACATAAACATCTTCGTTCCAGAGATAATTACCATGTCTGTCTGGGCTCTGGGAAGGTTTTTTTTTTTTTTTTTTCTCTCATATTAGTGTTTATCAGTTTGTGTAAATGGTGGTTGTGTTATTTAGTTTCTTCGACAATGGAGAAAATATCAACCTAAATCTTGGAAGCTAAGAGTTACAATGTTACTCTTATAGATACAGAATGGCTCTATGTATTTTTAAGTTTGCACGCAGGAAAGTCATCAAATTATAGTAAAAACAGGCATTTCGGGCATTTTATAATATACTGTAAAATGAGACACCTGTAAAACCCAAAGACCATATGGCCTGATGTTCCGCTAACAATCGGAACCATTAAACAACCTGCTCTTGAAAAACAGCTGCACAAAGGCAGGAAAACCTGTGAGATTTGTTAGTGTAAGATGGTCCCAATAATTTTGTACGTTTATATTGTTTCATTGAAAAGGAGCTATTCAGAATATTTTGTTTACTATTGAGTAACCTGGGAACAATGGTTATCACTATTACTGGCAGCTTTTGTTGAAAGCGATCAAGTGTGCCATTAATAGAGGCAATCATTTCTTTTGAGTGCAAGTTACCACACGTCAGAGATAATTATTTTCTGATATAGTGCCTTTTGAAGCAAATGATTTTCTAAGAATTGTGATCATAGTAAGTGGCATACCTTGGATTCTTCATTTTTTACAGTCTTGTTTGACTTCTTTTACTACTTTGTCTTTAATAATACTTGATGTGTTGACTAACTGCCATGCATTTGATCATAGAAAATGCAAATGTATTTGCAACGTATCAGCAAGTTATTAACATGTATAGTGTCACCCATGTCGATATCAGTAGATCATTAAAACAATAAAAACAAAGCTGTTTTGAGTTGCCTTCAGTTTTGTTAAGACTCATCTTTAACAGACATTCCATATTGTCTTATCTCTTCTCTTTTCTCTGGCCACCATTCAGATTGGTGTACAAAAATGTTGTAACTGATGAATACCTATAGAAGGCGTTTCCAATAAAACAGAATGTACATACAGTATATTAACAGTGGGATTTTTCAGACGTATGGATGTAGTCTCCGCTCACCCATAGGTTTCTGAAGAGCCAGAATGAAGATGAAAGTTGCTGGATCCTGGTGGCCATGTTGGCAGTGCCTGACTTTTCCTGCTCCCAGCTAATCCAAATATGGGCTAATAGATGGAGCATGGTGGAGCTGAGGCAGGCCAAATGAAGCCTGGCTTAAAGCTACCAAGCTAGCGAAGGCTAAGAAGCTAGCATACTATCTCTCATTTAATCCTAGCCTTTCTGATGGGAGAACAATAGACATTTTTCACGGCAGACATGTTGACATGTCATAGTAGGAAAAGCACAGGTGTATTCAAAACCATTAATGATGGCTGCATTCCACTTAGGAGAGGCCCTGGTATGGTGCATGCTGACTCACTGAAATAGCTCACTGGGACACTTGATGGAATTGAGCCATCGTTAAGGTTATCAATTTCAGCTGTGCTTTTCCTACTACGACAAGTCAAAATGTCCGCTGTGAAAAAGGTCCATATAGAGGATCTTTATAATTGATGGATTGCAGTTGGACTGCTAACATGAAACTGCCTCATTCCATTGATAACTTTCACTAACAATTAAATTATAATCATAACAGAGTACAGAGTGGGAGTAGGTGGGTGTGACTTTATCTAAGTAATGTGATAATCTTTTGAAAGTTTAGAAAATAGTTTTTATCAAGAAAATGTCATCTTAAAAGGGGTATTTGCATGATTTACAGACATCAATCTGCTTGTCGCTGCTGGTCGCTGCTTGTTTGTGCCAAGTCATTTCTATACAGCCTCTGCACATGTGACCCTTTTTTTTCTTTTTTTTTACAACCACTGACTCCACGTACCATCAGTCCCTGCCCATCTGAATATTTTCATTGCAGCAGTATTTAAACCTCTAATCCAAGGTCTCACTCTGCAGCAGATTATTCTTTGTCAACTCCTTCCTCACTTTCTGACACTCAAAATGGCCACAGTTGGTAAGGTAGGTACATATTTAAATATGGGCGTACTCTTTTGTTTTTCTTTTTGGCATTTGTCTTCATTTCACAGTGTACAGTGACTGGAAATGTGGGGACAGAGAGGGGTATGACATTGTGTCGACGTGTTTTGGTGCTAGCATGTGAAGTGTTAACGTAGTTCTCTTTGCACATGCATGTTTATTTCACTCAAATTGACTTAGAATTGTTATTTTTACTGCAATAAACAATGTATAATAAATTCAATAAAATACAGTTCTCTTTGTCCTTCTGTCCCCTCTGCCTCAGTGAAATCTTGCACGTCCTTGACACATAGTTTGAAACTATCCAGACAGTTTTGCACAACTGGATGTTGGCAAAGATGAGGGGGTAGTAAGCCAAAAAAGAGCACGGTGGAAGCCCAAGAATTTTCTGCAGCTGCACAGTGGAATTACAATAATGACCAAAAAACTTAATTTATCAAGTGTGGCAACAACTGATTTCCTCAGGGATAGTAAATATGCCAATAATTTTGTCAACAATTAATTATACTTTTCTAATAAAATGCATGTTTGCCAAATAAATTGTGTGGACTTTAAACTGTTGCTTTTTATGTGATGTTTGCTTTGTCCTGCGCCGCTGTTTCCCGAGAAACCACTGCACCCGTGTTTGCTATGATGATCATTTGCATGGTAGCATGAGCTATAACTCAATGTGGCGCCTCTATATGATTGTTGGCCTTGAATCATTGTACAGAGGATAGTAGCATTTCATCTATGTCTCTACTTGGCATAGTAAAATGCAGAGTTTGAAGGGTTTCCTGAAACTGCCATTAAACCTTTCCGGAAGCATCCTAGTATATTTTAACTGTGGTAGCACCCAGTAATGTGAGTATGTAATGCTGGGGTCAATGTCCTTTAGGTAATCAAGTGCAAGGCAGCAGTGGCGTGGGAGCCCAACAAGCCTTTGGTGATTGAGGAGATTGAGGTAGCCCCGCCCCAGGCCAAAGAGATCCGCATCAAGGTGAGAGACGTCCACTTTCAAGACTTGCATGTACACACACACGGATGTCTTGCGGCATTACTGAAGTTTTTTAGGACTTCACTAATTGCAACTCCTTTAGTGACATAACACTAAAGTCTTCATCTGGAGTGGAGGGAGTGAAGGATGGAGCTCCACTTGTGTTCATACCTGGTCCAAGTACAGCACTAAAACTTAAGTTCATAATTATTTTATTTTTTTTGGTCAGACAACTTTAATAGCCAGAACCATAAAAGTAAATGTATACAAGTACTTACTAAAGTCAAAGGTTTTAAGTAATGGCTTTTCGTAGAGCTTAGAGCAGTTGCTTTGCTAAGAATTTAATTGGGAATGCAACTTTAAAGAAAAACAAATACCCAACGGTTCCAAAGAATCGAGCATCAGTGTTTTCAGTGTATGCTTGTTGGGCACAGATTGTTGCAACCGGGGTGTGCCACACGGACCTGTATCATCTGTTTGAGGGTATGCATAAAGATGGCTTCCCAGCAGTCCTTGGCCATGAGGGAGCCGGCATCGTAGAGAGCGTCGGGCCTGGAGTCATTGAATTTCGACCAGGTCAGTTAAAGCTTACAACCTCAACAAATCCTAATTTGTCTAACGGCTAATGTGTCAAACTTTGTGGCAGCAATATGAGTAACAGCCAATGGGTACATTAATGCATATTTGTGCCATTCATCCCGGGAAACCTGTTTTACATTTGATTTGTTGTTTTGTACGTTGGCCTATAATTCCTTGGCATGGCAACATTGTCTTTGAATTTCAGGAGACAAGGTGATTCCTCTATTCATCTCTCAGTGTAGAGAATGTCGCTTCTGTAAAAGTCCCAAAACCAATCAGTGTGAGAAAGGATGGTGAGTTTGTCTTTGTCTTCCCATCTCTTTTAATTTAGAATGTGTTCATAGACCCATTTCAGGGCTCATTAACATTTAATGCACTATGTCGCCATCTATGTCATAGTGCTCACTATGTCAGTGGAGCAACTTTAGGTGGTGTCTGACGATGACACAGAACAGATTGTTTGTTTGGGTATTTGGGTTTTAATTTTTTGGCATATTGCTAAAAATGAAAAACCAAAGACCCTCTAAAAGAACACGAGCAATGGGAAAACTTGAGTCTTAACTTGTATTTTCATTTCAATAAATTCTCTATTCAGGGCTGCTGATCATTATGATGTGATGGCATTAGCAGAATCCAGGTTTACCTGTAAGGGGAAGAAGATTCTGCAGTTTATGGGAACCAGTACCTTCTCTGAGTACACTGTGGTTAACCAGATGGCTGTGGCGAAGATCGACCCCGCTGCCCCTCTGGACAAAGTCTGTCTCCTTGGATGTGGGGTCTGCACAGGATATGGAGCTGCGGTTAATACTGCTAAGGTGTGTATATGTCATGTCAAAGCCCCAGTGTGTAACGTTTGTAGTTATTCATTATCAGAATCTGTATTGCCCTTCACAAACTTGTCCTTTTTTATGAATACTGACCACCACCATCAATTCCAAGTATTCCTTTTGGCTTGGAATTTTACATTTGCGCTTGCATGAACTGGGGTAGACGCTCCAGAATGATGCACGTTTTCGACTCCCAGCTGCTGCTAATGGGTATCGTCGCTTCCCGGCCCCGACAAGTTTGAAGAAGGAAACATGTAGGACCAGGGGCGCCATATAGGGGGGAAAAGTTAGGACAATTCCAAGGGCCCATGACTGACAGGGTGCCCAAAAAATAGGTAAAAACTAATACAAAATTATTAAACCATCATCATTCAGTGTATATATATTTCAAATATAATAATACAATTAATCATCTTTTTGTTTTTACTTGTTTTTGGCAGTAAAAGTTAAATATCCCCATTGACCAAAAAGTAAACATCCATATAGACCGACCACCCCCCTGTATCTGCATGAAATGGTTTGGTCCTGCCATAGCGCACTCAGTGATGGTGTTTAGTTGCAGTCAGTAACTAGATGCAGCAGAACTACAGTGACCACAGTGTTGCCAAGTAATGTTAAATCAAAATCTGGTTTTCAAAAAAGGAAAGGGAGAGAAAAGACAAAGGAAAGGGTGTCAAACTGTAACCCAGTTTTTCACCAAGAAAAGTGATCAGTGACATGCCAGTCAGCATCATTGCAGGGAGTCTGTGGGGATTTCTCTTTCATTAATAATTACAATAATTCATTTTGTTAAGAGAATTTTCCATTTTGTCAAATTGTAGTACTAGTATTGAACTACAAGAAGCAAGACAGTTGCAAGCCTTTAATTAGAGTTATGTAAAGCTTTTGATGGGACAGTTAGGTCCTAGAGATGTGGTGACAACAGCTGCGCAGAGGGGGCCCAATTTGATTTTTTTATTTTTTTTGTCATGGGTCCCAAAATTCCTGGTGGCGGACCACACATATTAAAAATCCAAATTTCAGGAACAGGAGTCTTCTTCTTCGCCCAGAAAAAGAAAACGGATATTGAAAAGAGCAAGAGACCGGCGTCATCAGAAAAAAAGAGTGACCAGTGAAGCGAGCGTCCGCGCCACTCTCCGACATGAACTCATCCATGAACTCCAACAACCACGGCTGATAGAAGGCCTTTTGTAGACCTTCGCTTTTTGAAGCGTGAAGGCTACCGTAGCTGCAATACTGCGTGGCAAGAGAGAGTTGATTGCAATATATGATCTCAACGCTAGATGGGAGTAATTCTTACACACTGTAGCTTTAAACATCGTTGAAAAGAAAACATACCAACGGCCAGTGGCTCCACAGTACACACCACAGTAAGGAGGAATAAATGTTTTAAGAATTAAGAAGTCCAACCTAAAGAGCCACGTTGACCAAAGTCTGTTGTACTCTAGGTGGAACCGGGCTCCACATGTGCTGTGTTTGGCCTTGGAGCTGTGGGTTTGGCTGCAGTCATGGGCTGCAAGGCTGCAGGAGCCAAGAAGATTATCGCTGTTGACATCAATCCAGAGAAGTTTGAGAAGGCCAAGGTGTTTGGAGCGACAGACTTCCTGAACCCCAAGGATCACAGTAAACCCATCAGCCAAGTGCTGTCTGAGATGACTAACGGAGGAGTGGACTTCTCTCTGGAATGTGTCGGGAATGTGGGAGTCATGGTGAGTAACTATTAATGCACACATTTTCTGAGCTGCAGATTTGAAACCCTGTGGTTACAAGCCCACTGAGTTTGTGCTGTTTCTCCATCTAGCGCAGTGCCTTGGAGTCCTGTGTGAAAGGTTGGGGTGTCAGTGTGCTTGTTGGCTGGACGGACTTGTACGACGTTGCTACCCGACCCATTCAGCTCATCGCTGGACGCACATGGAAGGGCTCCCTGTTTGGAGGTATGACGCATGTCAATCATATATGGCCATCCCCAGTAACTAATGGCACTACTATAACTGTCACAGGTTTTATTTTTTTGATTGGTTGTCAATTTAAAGAGGGGAGATCTTAATTGTAATAATAGTCATATGAGCGTCAGCAAAAGTCAGTCAACCTCATATTGGTTTCGGGTAAGGCTTGCATCCTTTTTTCTTGTTGACTGGAAACCAAAGGCATTTCTCGTATATATGGCCTGTTAGTGGCTGGTACAGCCATAAGGCTTAGTAGTAATTAAATCCCCTCATTTTACCACCACTACCTGTGCCGTGACCGTAACCAAAAGGCTGTAGATTTGATCTCTGCAATAGTTCAACCGGTATTCTTTTATTTGCTATTATTTGATTATGTGTGTTCTCTGTGGCTCAGGATTTAAGAGTAAGGATGGCGTGCCTCAGATGGTTAAAGCCTACCTGGACAAGAAGGTGAAGTTGGATGAGTTTGTCACTCACAACATGACTTTGGCCCAGGTCAATGATGCCATCGAACTGATGAAGCATGGCGAATGGTACGTTTACAATCCTATACTTTCTTCACCATTCAAGATGTACTAACCAGCATCACAGCTGGTTATTACAGATGAAACAATAATCCGTGCAAGTCTTCTAATTTCTGTTTTGTTTTTTCTCCACAGCATCCGGACAGTCCTGAGCGTTTCTCCACAATAACATTGTGTTGCTTTCAATGACACAAAAATCATTTAATGGCCTAAAGCTACGCTGAACTGAATCCCGATGCAATATTCATACACACAATATAATGCACATAATATAGTGATATGTCAAATTTACGAACACTAAACATGCTTGACCATGAACACGCAACATTATACAGTGGATTACGCGCAGTTTGAGAATTATGAGCATTGTTTTTTGCTTAACCTGGCAGGCAGTGTTGGAATTATAACTGTATTAGTCCAACTGTAATCAAATTGTATTTTTTGTCTGCTAAAGCTATTTGTCCTGTGTTCTCCTTTTGAGAAAAAAAAATTGAGAAATGTATGTTTGGCAGAGTCAGGCTAGCAGTCTTTATGCTAAGCAGCTACATATTTGCTGTACAAACAGGAATGGTTTTGATCTTCTCATGTAACTCAGCAAGAAAGTGGAAGAGCATATTTCCCAATATGTTGAACTATTCCTTTTTAAAGCCTGTTTTCCAACTTTTCTTTTAAGAAGTTAATAAAGCTTGATATCTAATTAAAGCCTGGTGGTAAATAAAAAATAAATAAAGATTACATTCAGTTGTGGTGGTTGGTGCTTGTTTATTCCACACAGGCTCCAGAACTGTGGCCTAGATCTGGGAGCTGCACAAGTATCTGCACATCTGAATGTGAAACTGTTGTATACTTCCACTACAGCCTACAGTGTATATCTCAAGGCCAGTCTTTTGTGGTCTCCTCCTCCCTCCTGTCATGCAGCTGCACTCCTCTCTCGCTTGATTACTCCTATATTTGCAGCAAAGATGGCCACAGCTGGTAAGGTAAGTGTAACCTAACATGGGAGTGCTCATATTATTTTGTGGTATTCTTCTTTTTTGGAATATGTGCATGCATATTTCCTATGTCACATGATATGTTTGACAAACCTGTGTAAATGCACACTAACAAGTGGGGTGCTCTACACAATAATGAAACAAACCATCCAAAAGCAATTAAACAGTATCTCATTAAAATAGTTATTTATTGCATAAATATTATTTGTTTAAATGTACTTCTGTATGGTGTGCAGTTCACAGTATGAGGCTGATTCAGTAGTTGGAGTGTGGCTGGGTCACAACACTATACATAAGCATTTCAACGCTTTCATGTGCAGTATTTTGCTGCATATCATATGTTACAAATCATATGTAATGGCTACGTTTTGTGGTTGTTTAACCTTAAAATACCCTGTCTTTGGCTCTTACTTTCTATCTCTGTCACTCACCTCTGTCTGAGTGAAATATCTAATTTCCTGATTTGACCTGGCACACACAGTTTGAAACCATCCAATCTGTTTTATGTAACTGTAGATATTGGCAAAGCTAAGGGGATAATAAAGCCGATCAACTTTCCACAGTGGATTAAATAAATACGAATACGTGGACTACTCCTGAATTCAAGAGGAACCACTTGATTTATCAAATCTGAAACAACTGATTTACTCAGTGGTTTACTTGCTTACCCTACATTCCGTTTTACTGATAAAAATATAGAACTCGTGTGGACTTTAGACTGTTGCTTATCATGTTTGCTTTTGCCAGGAGCAGCTGTATCAGAGAGATTGAAACCACTTGCTGTTAACATAAAAAAGTAATACAGTATAGCCTTGACTTATAGCACAAAGAATTGCAACATTCTCCCTGGTCTTTTGTTAATACAGCATGTTGCCCTTTACAGTAAATGTTAGAAGCTGACAATATGTTGCTTTACCTATCTCCGTCTTCACTCAGAGCAATGGCTTGAGTATATTAAAGGTTGTGGCTCGTTTTGGAAACCGTTAATATGGTTTAACAATCCCCAGTAGTATTTGTCATATCTCATGCCGAAAAATCTCATGGCGTGTCACTACCCTGTAGGTCATAAAGTGCAAGGCAGCAGTGGCGTGGGAGCCCAACAAGCCTTTGGTGATTGAGGAGATTGAGGTAGCCCCGCCCCAAGCCAACGAGGTCCGCATCAAGGTGAGAGACGTCTACTATCAGAACACACACGTATACACACACAGTTCAAGTTCTAGTTATTTCATTGTCATGTACACAACAATTACAATGAAGCAGTTGTTGGCAATGGAGTTCTTAGATCTCAGGCTTCCTCCAACTCTCCCAGATATATAAGCCTATATAAAAATGTACCGTAGAAAGAAAAATAACGTCAGTGGAACAAAATCCGAATAGAATCTAAAACATCAGAATCTAAGACAACAGGTTGGCTCTTTGCAGTGGTTAAAGCCAAGAGAAAAACTGTTTTACGAAAGACAAACTTCATCCCTGACTCCACCACTTTAGGCACAAAGGCTGGGTTGGACCGCAAACAGACTTTAGAGAGCCCTGGGGCAAACTGCAGACAGGTAGGGCGAATAGACCAAGCCTGTAAGTCACTTACGCACTTTACAGTGGTTAAAGCCAAGAGCAAAGCTGTTTGAAGAGAGACAAACTTCATCCCTACTGTCTCCATAGGCTCAAACGGGTGATGAGACACGGCGTCCAACACGCCCCTTTCATAAAACGACAAACTAAGGGATGTTGCCCCGCCGGCTTATCCCCAAAACCCACATGACAAGCTGAGACAGCAGCTAAGTACACCTTAATTGTCGAAAAAGCCTTCCTTTTATTCATCAGGTGCTGCTGAAACACAGCAGGTCCACCACAGAACACTGAAAAGGGATGGTATCCTTATGTTCGCACCACTCCTCAAAAACCCGCCACTTTCCACTGTAAAGAGAGTGGGTGGATCCCTTGCACTCTGAATGGTGTCAATGACCTGCTCTGGCAGGCCTAATGCATTCAGGTTCCACGCTGAGGGTGGTAGATCTCCCCGCCCGCTTGGGAGAGAAGGTCTCTGCGTATGGGGAGAGGCCATGACTCTCCTGCCAGGAACTGTATTATCTCTGCTACCCAATGCTTGGATGACCACCGCTGTGCTATCAGGATTAGCAACAGGCCCTGTCCTCTCACCCTCGCTAGGGTGGGGGAGATCAGACTGAGGGGGGGGGAAATGCATAGAGTAGCACGTTTGGTCATGGGTGGGCTACAGCATCCAAACCCAGCGGTGCATTTACGCCTGACAGAGAGAAGAACACTGGACACTGCGTGTTTTCCTGCGAGGCGAAGAGATCTATGGCTGCCTGACCATATCTCTGCCAGATCTGTTCTACCAGTCCACTCTCCGTACAGAGGATTCCCACGTGACAGGAGATCTGCACCCCTGTTTAGAATGCCTGGCACATGTGTTGCTCGAAGAATTGTCTGTTTTCACTAAAACATGACATGAGAAAATGTTTCAGAGCCAGAAACACCGCCATAAGCTCCAAGACATTTATGTGAGCCTGGGCTAACCTCCGGTTCCATGTGCGATTCACTGTTCTCCCTAACAGCGTCGCTCCCTATCCTGACAGGGATGCGTCCGTTGTCATGGTTACTCTGGATGACACCACCCCTAGCGGGACGCCCGATGCGAGAGCCACCATGTCTCTCCATGGGTAGAGGGCTGCTACGCACGGCAGAGTTAATGTATGGAAAGCCAAACAGTTCAAATATACGCAAGTTCTCACATGTAAACAACACATGTATTTCCATGTTTTGTTGGTGAAAGTGCTTGGTGACACTGGGAAACTTTCTGCCCCTGACTCTCCTCCTTAGGATAAGGGGGGAGAGAAACTGTGAGTGGGCCCCTGGAGAACTGTGAAACACCAGGGCCCCTGAACCACAAACCTCGGGGCTCTGCTCTACCTCGCCAACCTTCCTCCTCTTTGTAGGAAGGGTGGAGGGAGAGTTTTCTGGGCAAAGGCTTCGCCCTCTTGTTTTCTGATTGTGCTGGCCTCTCTCATTTTCTGTAGAGCTGGACCAAACAGACCTTTCATGGGGTCGTATGTTGCGTCCATGACCTCTGCTTTCTGTGTCACTCAGGCCTGAGAGGTTCAGCCACAAGGACCTCTCACCTGTGACTGCGAGCCCCATTACATGGCCGCAGCTTTGCACTGTCCAACGTGAGGAGCGCAGCACAAGGTCGTTAACCACACAGATTTCGTCCCAGAGGACCAGGTTAGGTGCCCCTGAGTCCAGCTGACGGCCCATCTCCTCAAGGATTTCAGCCTGGTATGCAGCCAGCAGTGTCATTGCATTTAGAGAGCACACAGACTGTGCTGCATATCTGTACATCCTCTGAAACGTGGAGGCGGTGAGGCGCTCCATTTTGTTAGGCAGAGAAATGATTTGGGACACTGAGAGAGAGCGGCGGTTTGGTTGGAGATGATGAGCCACTGAAGGCTCCACCACTGGGGGTTCGGCCAGCCCCAGTGCCCCCATCCCGTGGATCTCAAGCTTAGAGTAATCCTCAGTTGGTAGCTTACTCTTAAACGTGCTGGACCAGTACCGGCTCATCTCCTTCATAAAGGCAGGCACTGCCGGCAGAAGCTATTTCGCAGGCGGCTGGGCTGGTGGAAGCCTCTTGCCATCGCACAGGTCTTTCTCTGCCCCCTTGGGGTCCTGGGCTGTCAGCCATTCTATCTCCAATTTGGCAGCCGCCTGTTTACAGACCTCGTACAAGTTGCTGTCCGCTGGGGGAGCAGCGTCGGATGCCCTAGGAGACCTTGACTGAACAGGGAATGTGGAGTCCTCCTCCTCATCCTCCATTCCATCCATGTCGAGGAGATCAGAGATGGCATCGCCCTCTGCGTCCTCACAGCCCGGTCCACTTCGAGGAGGTCCTCGAAAAGTGGCAAGAGAGGCATGTCCGGGGTCTCCTCATCCATCATGTCCGCCCAGCTAGGTGTAGCTCGCGGCTGATGGGTACTGTTTGTACAGATATGGGTCATGACTGTTGGCCACCAAAGATTTGTAAGGAGCTGGTCAACTGTAATTATATGAAGGGGCATGGCCCTAGCACAGTTCGACCTGTCTGTCACGGACAGATGTGGTGTCATTGGAGCTTCCATAGTTGGTCACGCTGAGGCGATACCCATAGTGAAACACCGAATGAAGTTAGAAAAAGAACTACATTCTATACCCACCTCCTGTGATGGCAGCCCACCTGTCACTCAAAGCGGCCTCAATTATGCATAACTTAACCTGCCCCCACCCCACAGTTGTCATGAAGGGGAAATTAGCTTTAGAGACCAAAGCCATTTTTTGTACTAGGCTAACATGGGGGTCTATGAGGATTGACTCCAGGGTGGAGAATGTGTTAACCAATGACTAGGTCTGTGTATTTGTTAATGTTGTTGTCCTGAAACATATGACAAAGCAAGTGTTGCTAGAAATGTTGAACCCACTGAGAGTGCCCACTCTGATTAGATTGGCCCCTTACTTGTCTTTGTGGGTTTTTTTATTATTTGGTTACTGTCTTTGGTGCAGATTGTGGCGACTGCGGTGTGCCATACGGACCTGCACCACCTTTTGGAGAGTGTGTGTAAAGATGGCTTCCCTGTAGTCCTCGGGCATGAGGCAGCTGGCATCGTAGAGAGCGTCGGTTCTGGAGTCACTGAATTTCAGCCAGGTCAGTTTCAAATGTTACAACATTTTGGAATAGATGGTTATTTGCTTTTCTTTCCAAGAGTGGGATGAGATGATTGATGTGTTTCATTACTGTTTGTTGAGTACGGAGCTGGGACATGTTTAACTTAGCTAAGCTTTGTGTAAATACTGTGACCAATACGGTTTGCCTTTGTTCTTTTGAAAGATAATATTTTTTGGCATTTTTAGACAGGACAGCTGTAGACAGGAAAAGGGGTGAGAGAGAGAGAGAGGAAATGACACGCAGCATAGGGCTGCAGGTGTTGTTTGACCCATCCACCGTCCCGACTGTCAGTACCCGATCCGTACCACCTGTACGATGCGTTCTGCGCATGCGCATAATTACATAGTAGAAAACTAACAATGTCCCTGTGCAATTTGTACCACGCATGCGTTGAAACACTTTACGACCAAACATCACAACTTTTTTATTAAATCTTTATTATACAATAGTCATAGCTACAAACAATCGAGACTTATCACTGATCCAAAACCGTGTAGCGACGTCATTGTTGTGTTGTTTATGTTAATGTTTTTACTTTTAATACTTCGTCTTGACTAATAACCATAAACTGTCTATTATTAATGCGATGAAGTGCAAACGTACATAAGTGTCCTTTTGAAGACGGGATGACAGCTCTTCCAGCCACCACTGCTGTATACCACTATAGTAGCTACATGCTAACGGCAGTAAACATGTCATCTTAGCTAGCAATGTTGTTAAATTCTCCCCAATTCCGGGTCACATTCCTGCTGAAACATGTCCGATTGTGTAGTGTTTGGTTCAGAAGCCTGTATCTGCGATTGTTGACGTTAGAAAGTGCTGCTTCGTTCCACTACAATCTAACGTTAGCATACTCATAGCTAACTATTATAGCTGCATGCTAACGCGACATAGTGGAGCATATATAGCTAGATATATATGTACGTATGTAGCAGGACTTTGTACCGTAAAAAATCACCAATAAAGGCTTCTAAACCAAATACTAAACAAATACAAATACAGTAAAGTGACCGGAATTTGGGGTGAAATGTCCAGCATTGAGCTACATAATAGTTTGCTAGGAGTTTGCTGGTCTCTCACAGAGATCTCATTTGTAGCCCTGTTTTTACCTGATACTTTCATAGAAGTACAAACACATGAAGTGAGAGGTATACACATGCTTAAACTTTATTTAAAGCATGAGTAACCTGAAGCAGGACGGAGTCATGACTTAAAACACCAAAGCAAGGCTTCTAGCTCAGGCTAGCTAGCGTTAGCAAATTACCTTCAAAGTTGCAAAGAAATGATTTGAAGCCTTTATTTAATTTGCTATGGTGTTGTACTGGATGGCCGGACGAGCCTCATCATTAACAGATATTTTAGGCAACTCCAGCAAACACCTTCTAAACTTCATCTCTGCCATCATAACGGTCTACTGTCACTGTCTAATGTTTTCTTCTGGTAACCAGAAATGTCCAAACATCCTTACGCCAACGCGTGCATAGAGCTGTGAAGTCTGCCGGTGTTCGCGCAAGCGTAGAACTGATCAGGCAGTGTCGTAAAACACGTTGAGTTTCTGCGCATGCGCTGAATTGTGCGCATGCGCAGAACGGATCTTACAGGCGTTACAGATCGGGTACTGACACCGACCTACCTCCTTAAGTGGATTTTCAGTCTTTCATACTCGCTACCGTCGCTCTTCATAGTAGGTTATCTTACAGCGCTACGGTTGAGCTGCTGCTCTGCCTGATGCATCCCATATAGACGCTAAGGGGTGCAGTATCTGACGCTGAGAGCCACTGACCAAGCGTCGAATTGGGAATGAGAACGAGTTGCCCAAGCATGTCTTCGCAGTGGGTGACAGGTGTCGTGTCACAAACTGATCATGCGCCAAAAACTGATTGCTGTCTACCCTACATGCAAATGATGAAATTAATTGTACACAAACACGTTAGATGAACACTCAGGCTCTTGGGCTCTCCGCGTTATTTTGTTGCCAGCGGTTGCACACATTTCTCCGGCCATTCTGCATGCTGTAGCAGCTTCCTCAGCAGGCTGAGCCGGGCTCCCTTCATCCCCGCCTGGGCCACATCGCTACCTGGATGTGTGACAGCTAGACCAAAAAGAAGGGGACACTCTGAATCTCTAGATGAGCCGCGCCTATTTGAACCGCGCTTATATTTCAAGTTGTGAGATATAAATACTGGAAACCAAGCAATCGGCCCGTTCCGAAAAGGCACGCGCCCCAAATAGGCACTGCACTAGTTAACAGAAATGTACAAAAAATAATTTGGTATTAATGAAGTGATGTAATGAAGTGTATGAGGGATGTAAACTGAGGCCTATGTGTGCCATTCAACCAATATTTCTTTTCACACCGAAACATTGGCCTTTGATTAATGTCACTGTCACATTGCAACATTGTTTTTGTCTTTCAGGAGACAAGGTTATCCCTTTATTCATCTCCCAGTGTAGAGAATGTCGCTTCTGTAAGAGTCCAAAGACCAACCAGTGTGAGAAAGGATGGTGAGCTCAATAAGCACTCATCATCCCTTCTGCTTAATTTGCTCTTCATTCTCTAGTTTTCATTTCATTCTTCTTGGGTGTGTTCATACAGTTATAGACAAACATTTTATCCAACACCTCCACATCGGTTTAGCAACTTTAGGAGACAGATAGTTTAGATCCTTGTTTGTTGGCTTGGTTTTTTTTCTTCATTTTAAGCATATTGCAATTATTCAGTAAGCCCTCTAATAGGACAAAAGCAGCACTCACATTTTGTTTTAGGATTTCTACATCAAAAGAATCTTTTTATTTTTACAAATATTTGTTGCACTCTCTAAAAGAAAAGGAGCAATGCAAACATTGAGTCTTAAGTTTATTCATTATAATAAAATCTCTATTCACGTGTTGGGTCTTTTGTTTTTCACTTTAACAAATATTAGTTGCACCCTCTAATGGGACAGGAGCACTCCTAACTCCTTTTATTTATTTATTCTCTATTCAGGGCTGCTACTGGTCATGATGTGATGGCATCATCAAACTACAGGTTTACCTGTAAGGGGAAGAAGATTCTGCAATTTACGGGAACCAGTACCTTCTCTGAGTACACTGTGGTTAACCAGATGGCTGTGGCGAAGATCGACCCCGCTGCCCCTCTGGACAAAGTCTGTCTCCTTGGATGTGGGGTCTGCACAGGATATGGAGCTGCGGTTAATACTGCTAAGGTGTGTTTGACTGTTGCAGAAAGCTTACATTATTATTTTAGATTGCAACAATGGAATGGAGCATTTTGTGTTTTTATGACATAAAAGACTTCAATTCAAATTCTTGTCAGATTGGAAAGCCTCTAAAAGAGTAACCAATCTTTCATTACGGGACAGAAAACCTTCCCATTGATTATTACTGTATGGAGCATTAAAAAGTCAATCGAAAGGGCCATGTTGACCAAAGTCTGTTGTACTCTAGGTGGAACCGGGCTCCACATGTGCTGTGTTTGGCCTTGGAGCTGTGGGTTTGGCTGCAGTCATGGGCTGCAAGGCTGCAGGAGCCAAGAAGATTATCGCTGTTGACATCAATCCAGAGAAGTTTGAGAAGGCCAAGGTGTTTGGTGCGACCGACTTTGTGAACCCCAAGGATCACAGTAAACCCATTAGCCAAGTGCTGTCTGAGATGACCAACGGAGGAGTGGACTTCTCTCTGGAATGTGTCGGGAATGTGGGAGTCATGGTAGGGAGATTCCAGATTTAATCTGGTTCAGGAATATAGTCCAGAGGTGTTACCTAGCTTTATACCAATCAAAGTCAACTGAGCTCACTTACTCTTTTTCAGCAGTAGTTAGGTTACCCAGCTCACATCTCCTCAGCTAGTCCAGAGATTTGGACCAGCACCCTTCTGGTTACAAGCCCCCTGGCTTTGTGATGTTTCTCCATCTAGCGCAGTGCCTTGGAGTCCTGTGTTCAAGGTTGGGGTGTCAGCGTGATTGTTGGCTGGACGGACTTAGAAGACTTTTCTGCCCGACCCATTCAGCTCATCGCTGGACGCACATGGAAGGGCTCTGTGTTTGGAGGTGAGACAAATGTGACCATTACCACTGACAAATGAATCTCTGGTAACTACATGGCTGTGCGCTTATGTTCTGTAACTCTCTATCTGTATTCTGAATATGACTCTATGCTCTTATTTTGTGGCTTAGGCTTTAAGGGTAAGTATGGTATTCCTCAGATGGTTGAAGCCTACTTGGACAAGAAGGTGAAGGTGGATGAGTTCATCACTCACAACATGACTTTGGACCAAGTCAATGATGCTATTGAACTGATGAAGCAAGGCAAATGGTAGATTTACATTATATTATACTTTCTCCACCATTCATGACTCAACTACAACACAGATAAATGAACAGTTGCACAACTGCTCATTTGTCTTTTGTCTTGTTCCACAGCATCCGGACGGTCCTGCATGTTTCTCCACAATAAGAACATTGTGGTCCAAAGTCCGTGGACCCCAGGAGGATTAGCTGTGCTTAAAGGCACAGTGAATGGGGATCATATAATACACTAAATTAATTAAATAATTCAACAAAGTCTCAACATATGACAGATAATACATTGCACACAATAAAGAGGAATTTCAAATGATGCATGCTATACATGACTGACTTTGAATACTCAATAGTATTCCGTGGATTATGTGGGATCTGTAGTGTTCGCATATGGAAAAAGCTAAACGTGTGTTTATAAAGCTAAATAAATGATCTAAACAAATGGGTCTGTGGCTTCCTTGCTGTGATTTTGTTTTGTTGTATGTCATTGGTGTCCAAATTATCTTATTACTCAAGTGTGTATTGCATTGTGTTTAGTGTGACAAAAGGGGCTTTCTGGGGATTTTTCTTTTTATCCGATTGCTGATAAAATACATTTTTAAATGTGCTTCTTTGGCTCTCATGCAGCTGACCTCTCTCTGTCTATCGGTCACCACTCCGTTAGTCTGGATCCACGGAAGTACGTTTTCAGGATAACTGCATGATGTCCTTCACCGTCCGATCTCTGTGTGTTGTCAAACTTCCTTTGCTTGGGGAAATAACAACAAACTTCGAGCTAGCAAGCTTCACGCTGAAAATGTCAAATTTCGAAAAAAAACATTTGGTCCTTTTGGGGAATGATTGTATTGCTATGGATGAAATACACACGTCGATACACTAGTAAGAGCAAATTAGATGTGTATCCTGTTAATTTAAATAACTCACGTTACTGTATGTCTTGAACAGTTAACTTCATTTAATATTGTATGAAGCGTTTTCTTTTACAGGGTGCTAATGTTCCACCAAAACAAGTTCCTTCCTGAGATCATTTTGGAGAGCCACCATCGCTGTGTCCAGAGCGTGAATTGGTTTAAAGAAATGCAACAACCCAGAGCATTTTTTTTCTCCTATGTATGTATGTATTGTATGTGTGGTGTAGCCAGACCTTACTCCACAGTGGTGTGAAGTAAGGCATGGATACCCGACTCGAGCCCGACGGGTCCCGACGGGTCCCGACGGTACCCGATGGGCTGGACCGGGTTCGGACAGATATTTAGAAATGATGGTTGGGTTCGGGTTGGGTTCGGTCACATCAGCGCGATAAGACATTTGTTGTAAAATGGTGCTGCGGCTCCTTTAAGAGGGCTCAGTGCGTGTGTGTGGTAAGTGGGTAGAAGAGAGATAGAGAAAGAAGAAGCAGATGTGTAGATGCGACCGGAGCAGAGTTGGTGGAATAAGTTTAAGTTTTGTACACAGTGTGTACGGTATCTGAAATAAACCCCAGACTGAAAGTCAAGTTCATTCATTTGCTCACCAGAAATGGGATTTTAACCCCGACGTTATACATTTTATAACGTCGGCCCTGGAGGTAACGAGTCTCCCCTGGTTTTCTGGCCACGGTCGGAAAAGAAGCAATCAGGAAAGGTTAACACATTGACCATTTTAAATTAAACAGCTTTATTAACGTGCGCTTGTTGCCCCGTGTGCGCTGATGCGCTCATCTGTTGACATTTCCAAATGCCTTCCTACAGTTGCTTAATAAAAGAGGGCTTTCCACACAAACAAACAAAAAAATTAGATTTTAACTGTGTCGGGCTCGGATACAAATTTCTTAATGCCTGTCGGGCTCAGGCCGGGTTCGGTCACGGCTCTGTCGGACGAGGGCTGGGCAGAAAAATTCGGCCCGATCCGGACTCCACTGTGAAGATAGGTCTGGCAATGCGAGACTACCACTCTGTAGTCTCACTCAATGTCCCTATTTCACCCAGGGGCGGGGGCTTACGTCCCGCATCACACAGTGTTGCAAAACTGTAACCTCTCTATTGGCCAGTTTCTTGTGGTGCCATATTTTTTTTCTCCATATTGTTAAAATTGGTTTAATGGTGCTCCATGTGACTTCTGAAGGTAATTTGGGAGCACCAGATCTTTTTTAGGGGCTTGTCTTTTTGTTCACTTCACCAATTTTCACCAGTCTGTGTAGGTCCATTACATAAAATCCAGATATGTTAAAGGTTAACGCAAGAAAATGCAAAGTTTGGACCCAGCTATCATACAGGGGCACATAATGAGCACGTACTGGACAGAGCAAACTAGTCATGTATTTCCTACAATGAGTGCTTTGTGCCTCTGAATTGAAGCCAGGCTGTTACACAAGCATTTACTCGTACACTGAACAAAAATGTGTAGGTGTAGATTTAGAACAATCATTCTTCAGTTTTTCCAAACTTCTAAAAGTAGATTTTTTCACATGTACAAACATCTTACCCTTTTTAAATATATATATATATATTTATTTATGAAAAATTTGAAGGAGTTTGATTCAGGGCTCATTTTACACTAATAAATGGCTCTGCTCACATTCTCATATGCACACTTGTAATAACTTGTAAACATTTGTTCTGATAAGTTAAATCTTAAATCACTACTGTCTCTAATTAATGAGCTCATTTACATACACATACATGTATCCTTTTCCCAGGATACAAGAGTGTTGACAGTGTTCCCAAACTGGAGTACATAAACAAGAAGCTCAGATGTGTCTGCATGTGTTTTTAACGGGTATGGACTGTCCTGCTATGAATGCTTTCGTTTTTTTGTGTAATGAGCACACTGCACCAAATTCCTAGCAACTTAGTTGCATGGCAATAAAGTATTGAATCTTGACATTGTGACTCACTCTGCCCTTTTAAGATCACGAATGGTCATGATCTCGTGCATGCTGTAAGCCTTGATTTAAGATACATTTTAAAGTTGTTTGTTACGATAACGTGCGTCATGATTTAGTGTCTCTTTGTGGTTTTGTCTGTTCAAGGCGTTGTGCGTCACTGCTGCCCTCTGTTGAGGACAAAGTTGAGATGTGATAAGACATGTGAGAAAGGATTTCAGAATAATTTGCACCATGAGAGTTCTTTCTTCAACTAGGAGTACTAATTCTGTCAATAATATATTTTAAGCTTCAAAAAAATCAATCCCAATTTTTGCTAAAATTTTAGCATTTGTGTGGTCCTTCAGTTCTAGATTCAGAGGAGCCCAGGAAACAATGATCTTATTCCATTTTTACCCTGGTCAGCTCAATAAATACACTTTTCAATTCCCTGTTCGAGTGTTTTATTTGAACAATACACAGTCAGACACCTCTTTGATCTGCATTCTGCCCCTGAAGGAACACACACATACAGTACACAGAGAACACTGTGTGAAGGAAAAACAGAGGAACCAAAACAAGATTATTCAGAAATATTCTTTGATCAAGACCGGATGAATAATAAGGTAGTACAACCACAAACAACCAAATGGCATCGGTGTTGGAAGGTTGTTAATCGATGAGGATTTTTGAGTGGCTCTTTTCGATAGCAGCTTGGACATCAAGGCCTGATGTTGTGAAAAAGCGTGTTCAAGACACTGCTTGCTGAAACACTTGCAAAAGAGAACAAGGCTGGTTTTAGTGTGGTCTATTTCATAATGTCTATTTCACTTTAAACGTGACTCTCCAAACTTGGGTGATGCAGTTTCATTTCCAAAATGTACTGTAGACTTAAGACTTGAGAGAAATGCTACAACGGCTTGTACTCAGCTACGTCAGACTTAGTTAGGCGAAACATGAACGACCATGTTTCCCAACAGCTTAGTTCACGCTCTGTAGCTGAAAAAAAGCTATTGTTTCTCTTGTGGTGAAGACCGGTCTACTGTCTGTGAGGCAAACATATAAAGGATTATTGTACAAGGACAATGAGGGCACATAATATTGAAATGGACAGCATGCCTTTTAGCTAGATTGGGTTGATTTACTTTAAACTAGTTCTACATTTTCAGTAGGCCTTTTTCAAAGCACACATTTTGAAGTGTAATTTCCATTCCATTCCATTTAGTGGGTATGAGGTGAGGTTTCTGCATTGTGAGGACTGAGCATGTGTAGCCTCGCTTTGCCAGACCCTCCTCCAAAGCGCGCTGAAGGAGGGTCTGGCTACTCCACATAGCACTCGGGGATGGGAGGAAAACGTGCTCTGGTTTAATGGCATTTCTTTAAACCAATCAGAATCGTCATGGGCGGCGCTAAACTCCGCACAGAGCCGGTGTAAAATAGTCGTGCGAGAGAAAACTCAGATTGGACAGATAGTCTAGCTAGCTGTCTCAATTTACCCTGCAGAGATCTGAGGAGCAGTTAACCATAGTCCTCATAAATCCATCGAATTTTCGATGGATTTCCTGCAGCACCGGAGCAATCCCGGAAGTGGAACCCAAAGGATATAGACTACAGCATGTGTGATGTGATTTTGCACTTTGTATGCAAGGACAGCAGCATGTCTCTTTAAGACCCCCTCCGGAAAAAAAGCCCAGTCTGCTCTGATTGGTCAGCATTTAGGGTGCTCAGCTCTCGCCAACGCTGTACCGCCAGGAATGACTGTAACCCAGCATAGCAGCACTTTCTACCATGACAAAATCATGAACATCTGCAACCAAGATTAGAGACCCTATGAAGAAATCTGGCATGGGGTGATGGCACCTTGAGAAGAGTAGAAAAAACTGTTGGAAGGAGTGTTCAGGACGGTCTGAAATCTAAGTTGTTTTTTTTTTTGCTAACAGGGATTTATTTTACGGAAGTTTAGCACATTATTTGAAACTTTGGTCATGTTTAATACGAACATCCGACATTGTAACATTATAAGTCTCCTTTAAGACTGTTTAAGGCGGGCGCCTGGGTAGCTCACCTGGTAGAGCACACACCCATATCAAAGAGAACCAAGAGGCGAAACTCAATAGAACGTTGTGTTGCGTTCAGTCCAACATGGCGGAGCTGCACTCTTTAGAACTTAACGCACCCATGACCGAGCTGCAGCTTGCAATGGAACGTTCTAAAGAGTGCAGCTCCGCCATCTTGGACTGAACGCAACACAGCGTTCTATTGAGTTTCGCCTCATGGTACTTCTATGCTCTTTGCCCACATGCTGAGGCTCAGTCCTTGCCGCAGCGGCCGCGGGTTCGGCTCCGACCTGCGGCCCTTTGCTGCATGTCATCCCCCTTCTCTCTACCCTTTCAAGTCTAAGCTGTCCTATCAACAATAAAGGCCTAAAAATGCCAAAACAAATCATCTTCAAGACTCCGCAGGTTTATTTATATTATCGCCAACTTCTGACCATGCATGAATTATCTTCTACTGGTCACGGCAGACAAAATACTTCATTGGCAAAGCTTTGAATAATCATGCTTATGGGCCGATAGAATCATGTATGTTTATAGAAGCAGAGAAACTGTCATTGTAACTTCATGAAGTTGAAGGTTTACCGATATATTCACACTAGTGGTAGCTTAAAGTAAACTAATAGTGTCCAAGTCAAATATCAAATGCAGTTTAGACCATCATTGTACTGCAGTTTAAAAATGCATTAAAGCTCACAGACACCCACAGGTACCAAGATAGTAATTTCTACTAATAAAAACATTGTAAATTAAACCACTTTTGGGATTAAGATAACCAAACCAATCTATCTAAGGACAAACTCGCCCACACAGAGCTACAGAAGAGTCATTTATTACTCCATTAGAATAAATACAAAGATGGCAGAGAAACGGTGATCACATTAGTCCTCTGCAAATAGAAAGAATGAATGCTGTTCACACCAGGAAAATCTGCACGTCAAGGTAAATGGTGACTGTCGAGATAAAGGGGAAACATCAGTTAACGTGCTTCGAGATATCCAGCATGTTTTAATTCCTAGATTCACATATTAAGGCTGCTACACCAGGGCTATTGGACACTAAAAGAGTATTCCTCAAAGCAGGATTAACAAGCTTAGCACTTGAACGATGTTGTGCTCATTGTTGTTATTCTCATTCTGGATATTTACTGTATGTAGATGCTCTGTGGTTGAGTCATAATTTTCCTAGCAACCATGGCTGACATAATCAACTGGAAAACTGATGGTGCACTAATAATAGACACATTTAGCATATAAGGAGTTAAGAGTGCTTCTACTGGACACATCACCAGGATAATAAGACAGTGATAGTTTGCCCTGGTACTGTGATGACTACCCAACAGGCCGGTATGAAGCAATACATCTTTCAAAACCAGTGCAGAAATTTTCCAAACATTTTGGAAATATGCTAAATTTGCCAAGATGATAAGATTAATACAACTCTCATATCGGACCATCACATATTAAGCGACAGCCAGGAGAGGTTACCTTAGCTCAACTTTCCATAGGATAAAGACTGGAAACAGGGAAACGGATTTTTTCAAAAGCCAGGCTAGCTGTTTCCCCCTGCTTCCGGTCTTTATGCTAATCTTAGCTAACGACTCTCTGGTTGTAGCTACATATTGAAGAGACAGCTATGAGGACGGTATTGATCTTCTCATCTAACTCTGGCCAAGAAAGCTACTATGTGGATAGCCTAAAATATATAACTACTCGTTTAAATATGCCTAACTCTGCTTCTGTTGCATGAGAACTGATAGTTTTTTTTGTTGCCTGAAATCTAAACTTAAATTATTATTTTCTATCTAGTGTTGGGTTTTTTTTAGTTTTTTTTTATAATCTAACATACGTTTTGAGTTGCTGGTTGTTAAGGTTGTGAGACTCGTTGACCCAGTTTTCAGGATTCCTCCCTTTGTCTCTAGTATTGCCGATTCTTTTCAGTTCATCTCTGGGAAAGTCATATGAAATCTGATTATGTTAGCAGAGGTTGAGAGAAAAGAAACAAAGCATTGCGTACCAGTTGGATTTGCCCTGAGCACCACACACACCACAGACAACAACTAGCCAGCCAGTAAAATCTCTGGGTGACATGAGCTAGAGTTCAAAACAGGCCTGATGTCAAGCCCGACCGCTAAGCAAAACCAAATCTCATAAATATGTTTATAATTTCCTTCAGAGGATAGGATTAGTTTTCACTAATAAAGCGATCCACGTTTGATATTAGACACATTCAAGTACTTCCATTTATTTTGAGGAACCAATATTTAATTCAAAGAACAATGAAAGCCACAGTTAAACTGAGCTCTAGGAGTGGTACCTCTTGTTTGAGGTGCGTGTGAGAGAGAGAGAGAGAGAGAGAGAGAGAGAGAGAGAGTGAGAGAGAGAGAGAGAGTGTGTGTGTGTGTGTGTGTGTGTGTGTCTGTGTGTGTCTGTGTGTGTGTCACTGTGTGTGTGTGACTGTGTGCATATGTGTGAGGCCCAGAGGTGCTGGGTGTCCGTGTCTGGAAAATCCAGTCCTTGGCGCGTTCAAGTCTGGCCTACACTTGGTTAAGGAAATGAGCGCGACCGTTGTCCTCCAGGCGGCGGGTGAGGATCTCGCAGCCGGTCTCCGTCACCAGCAGGGTGTGTTCGAACTGAGCTGAGCGCTTCCCGTCTCTGGTCACCGCCGTCCAGCCATCGGGCCACGTCTCGTCTTGCCAGCCACCTGAGACATGACGCACAAACACACGGCTTTGGCTTACACGGCATCAATTAAACAGAAGCTGCAGAAACAGGCACTTCCACGTCTGGCACAGTATACCTGCGAGGTATAGAGTGGGTTTTGAGATTTTAATGACCGGTTTTAAAGCACGACTGGGTCTGCTGCATTACACATGATTTAAACCCTAGTGAGCCAAAAAACAGCCTCAAACTTTCACTCTGGAGTCTAGGTTTGAGTGACCAGGTTTTCAGAAACACACCTGAGTCAATTTTACAAACTTGCTTTAAGACGGTTATATTTGTGTTGCTCTCCCTAATTCGTCGATCTCCAAATTTCGTCAGATAAACTGAAGAAGAAAGTGTTCCTTTTTAGGTTGAGAAAACAACCTACTTCTAAACCATTAATAAATCCCAATGAATTATCTGGAAAATGCATTGTGACAAAGCTGACAACATTTTTCTTCGCATTATAATTTGGAGATACATAGTTTTCACAGGACAGCAATGTTTTAGACTGACATAGTATTTTACCCTCTTGACTGCGATATTTGTTTCATATAAACACTTTAATTAAGGCAATTATTTTTTTCCCCCAAAATATATTTATTGGATTTTTCTCTTTAAAGTGCACAACAAAAGACCATTGAATCCCCCTTCAAACCACGTAATACAACATTCTCGGCCTAAATAATACATTGAATTACAACAACAAAAATGAATTAATTAAGGCTATTACAATACCATTATTTATATCAATTTAAATAGTTATTGTCTCTTTAATTACCATTATCAATGTGCACATTATTCATACAAAAGGCAGTTACACTCACCTTCACATATCATGGGCTCAATGGTAAACACGTGGCCAGGCTTCATAACTCCAACTGCTTTATTTTCTGGGAAATTAATGAATATAGAAATCATCTTGTTGTAGGAGAGCCGTGTACGAAATTCAATAGTAACTTTCACAGATTAAAAACATGTAGGATGGCAGGTATGTGACTACTCACTGGCATAATGTGGCACATTGGGAGCAGTGTGGAAAAGTCTATGGATACCGTGACCACAGTAGCTCCGCACCACCGAGAAGCCGTTGGCCTGAGCGTGCTTCTGAATGATGTTACCTAATTCTCTGTAGCGAATGCCAGGCTTCACTGTAAAAAAAAAAAAAATTTAAAAAAAATAAAGCATGAGGGTTTTAGGCCTTGGAAAAATGTATTGTAGTTTATAGTCCCGTGGGCACTGGAATTCTGAGGGCGATATTGCTATTTGAGAGTTTAAAATAAATAATTGGAAACCCAATGTATTGCCAACATTTTGATAAGGGCCCATTACAGAATTGTGACCACAGTGTCGTCCATGTTAGCTTAAAAGTTGAGATTGAAAGTTCATTCTTGACCTTGGAAACAGGGTCAAAAACGGAAAAATACCATTTCCAAGGTCAAAAATGAACAAACTCAACTTGCTCTAAAATGTCAGTGCTCTCTGGTGGACAAACTATGTAATGGTGACACCGTTCCTAAAATAATTCAGAGGCATCTTCTGCATTTCTGTACTGCGATTTCTTGATAATTGACATGTATGCCGATACCCCAGCCCCATAGCCCAACATCCATATAATACTGCCGGAGTCTTCTGTATGCACACATTATCAGCGAAATGAAAGAAAATCCAGCTGGAATTCCTACCGGAGTCGATGGCTTGCATAAGGCATTCATATGTGGTCTGAACCAGTTTCTTTGCTTCTTCATCTACTTCGCCGATATAGAAGGTCTCGTTGAGGTCACCATGGAAACCGTTGTGGTAGACGGTAATGTCAACTGTGTAAGAGTGAGATGGTGAATGAGTCAGAGCCATTGTGTTACACGACAAACTAGATTCTATTATGTTTAACACAAAGGAATACTGTTATGAATAACCTGAAACATATAGGTATGTATTGGGTACATATACATACATACATATACACAACATATACTTTCATAAAACATCTAACATGATTTGCAAGGCCAAACAAAATGTGCCATTTTGAAAACTGCTGATGAAATTGGAATCGCTAGTGGGCAAACTGGGCCTTCCCCCACTTAACATGAAATACAGAGAGCAGCAGATCTGACAAGCAAGTCCCCACTGGTAAAGGTTAATGAAACTATTTGTCTTGTCGGACCACGCAGCGAGAGAGGAGTTGTTGGCAAGTGCTCCATCAGACACTCTGAGGGGAGTGGCAGATGGAAGACATCGCCTTAGCCGAAATATTCATAAAAGAGGCTAAAATTGGCCAAACTCCCGCTGACACCATTTCAGGATGCTGGTACAATCATTTGTCATGGCAGAGGAATGTATCTCCCCCCCCCACTCTCTTTAATAAAATGTTTCCTTACATCTAAACTAAGCTTAACCGTTTCTAGCTAAAATTGAAAATAGGGGTGTTTAAAAACAAAAGGAAAGATCAGTGTTAGGTTTGTTTGTCAGGAATGTTACAAACAAAGACGTACGAAACCGTCAAAGACACATGCAAATGTGGTACTGTAACTCTATTCTAACAAATAAAAAGATATAACGCAATCCCACATATGAGAAAAACAACTTGTAGAACCGGACGCTAGCGTCCCAAAGTGTGTAGTGCAATGAGCATACCATTGAGGATATCTCCTTCTTGTAATGGTCTTCGGTCTGGGATGCCATGGCAGATGACTTCATTGACAGACGTGCAGCAGGATTTGGGGAAGTTGTAGTAGTTGAGAGGGGAGGGGTAGCAGTTCCTTGCAATGCAAGCCTGAACAGACAAAACATGTCGGTTATAGAGACAGTAAGAGCAGAAAGAGTTGTATGTAATGAAGATGAGTGAGCCCTTTCCCCTCGTGTAGCTGCCTCACAGCCTAATGCAGTTGGTAAGATCTGTATGTTTACACAGTGATTATACATCACAATAGACAGGAAATCACATTGTGTTTGTGTAAAGGCTACGAGAGGACCCTACCATCAGACTCCGGTGGGGTGGGTTGTGCGTGTGCGTGCGTGTGTGTATATATATACCAGATGCACAGCATGGTCGATTTCTTCTGTTGTAGCACCTGGTTTCACCAATACGGCTGCAATGTCCAGGACTTCCCGTGCTAGCTGCAACAACAACAACAAAAAACATACGTCAAAACCAAAATGCATTAAATGGAAAAACTAAAAATGCAAACCATGACAACATCATGACAGCGACGCCAGTCAGTTTTGTTACCTTGCTCACTACTCTCATGGCTTCAATGTCCTCAGGACAAAGGATCTTGATCTGTGACGTCCCCTTCAGAAACTGCTCAGACTCAGATATCCCTGGGTGAAGGAAACAAGGACAGACAACTGGCATCATTCACACGCCAATACGCAGCGAAGCTGATGAGCCGACTCAAGTAGGACTTTGCAAAGCAGCTGTCGTACGTCTATCAACTTTTAGACGCAGCATCAACTTGGACTGCCACAGCCACATTTACATACTCCTAATCGATTGTGTTTTTACATCATAAGTGATAGTTAACAATTTGGTAGTGAGAAGGCACAAACATCATAATTCTTCTGTAATTTGGCAGCTACACCGCAGGCTAGCTGGTGCAATTTCAACTAATACCGTATGCATTTTTAGTAAGTATACCATGTGGATGGATTATATCAAGCCATTGTATTTACCTTTATTATTAACTTTACCTTCTGGGGTGTGTGACTCCTGGCAGCTTAACACACAGTACACAATTAATACAATTCCAGACCATGAGTACAGAAGAGATTTTGTTTTCACTCATGAAATTACAGAAACATCTTTCAAAAAAACAAATGCACATCTGTAGCCCAAACCTGCTCTCTTCAATGTAAGCCACATCGCCTCGCAGCATAACCCGTTTCACGCGCCTTTTTCCCCTCACGTCTCACCGTAACCCTAAGGCCGGCTGCACACTGGTTGCGTGGCGTGAGCGTGTCAGCTGCGTGGCCGTTTATATTTCGGCTCCCATGTTAACAGGTTAGAGCTTACACACTGCCTGCATGACATGCGTGTTCTAGAACGCGTGCGTGCTAGAAATAGAACCGACGCCTATTTTTCACGCGACACGCGAGCGTGTTGGAAGCGTTTCCAGACAAAATAGAATAGGAAAAGATGTTTATATGTCATTTTGACACAAATACATATTAATAAATGACATGTTGATGTTTGAAAGTCTCTAGATTTTGATATAAATGCAGATATAAATGTAATAAAAAAATAAAAAAAATTCAATATTGCCGACGTTGTCTTTTCTGTCATCAAATCAGTAAATATTTGTTTAGCATGCCATTTCATTTTATCAATGGGAAAAATACAAGGCTAGCAGCAGCAGCACCGCGTCAGACACGTTTCTGGTGTGCAAAGACATAGAAAACGCCACGCAGCTGACACGCAACAGAAACGCCACGCAGGCAGTGTGTAGCCGGCCTAACAGATACGCTCTCATTTCAATCTATGCTGTCTGTCTGCACTTAGCCACGCCTCACGGGCGTAAACGCGAATGGAAGTGTTTATTTGCACTTTCTTTTTCAACAATATATACGTGTAAACAAAAGGTAAATGTCCAATAAAAAAGCCTGAATAAATATATGAATCTACATTTTGCATCCTAGGCAGAGCAGAGGTGCTGTCTCTGTACAGAGCTGCTTTTTAATCCCACAGACTCTCGCTCTACTTTTGCACAGCGGCTGCGAAGCAAGACACGGAAACTTCTTGGGTACTGAGGAGCTGCAGTGTTTATTCATGAACTAACTGCAACCTACACTGTACAATTACTGCCACTAGACAACTCTGCTCCGATCGCCAACCCTTCACTGTCCTGCTGCTGAGGCTTTGAAATTCACACACACCAGCTGGAACCAGTATAGACAATTTGCTTCAGTGTCGCATTAACGCAGTCGGCACGTGAGCGTGGCGCTGATGGTGCATTTGCAGTCGCGGCGGCGGTTTAGGCGCGTCTAGAGTGTAAGACTGGATTGACGGACAAAACTTAATCATATTTAGTTTTATTGAAATCGCTTAGCCATACTGGTGATGTTAAATCTTTATTGTGATAAATGTTGAACATAAAAAGTAAGTACGACTAATTTTCAACCAGTGATCGAATTCCAAAATTTGAAAAAAGGGACCTAACCCTTGCGTCGTCTTCCCGTCGACCGTGCAACTTTTTGTTTTTCTGGGCCAAAATTTTTTAATTTTTTTCCAACTTTTTCTTCTTTTCTGACACTTTTGTCGCTTCCCCGGATGTTTTTTTTTAATGCTTTCCCCGATGTTTTCGTCTCGTTTCCCGACGTTTTTGAAGCTTTTTCCGACATTTTTGTCACTTTTTTCAATGCTCGTTTATCCATTTTTTTTTTTCTCCAAATGCTATAAAACATTTTAGTGAACGTAGTGAAAGTAGTGAACTGATCATTTATTTGAATTGTGAAGAGCGTTGTATGAAACCATCCAAGTTATTTCTTTTTGACAATTTAGTTTAAAGAAAACCCAAATTTCTGATATAGAAACTTTGTGAAAATGGGTCAAATTCGACCCGAGGACAACAGGAGGGTAACATCATTTCACAAACAAGTTTTGGTATTTAACTTGTTTGTTAAATCTGCATACATTCCACCCACACAGACTGCAAATTACCAGGAAAAGTAAAGGATTGCTTTTTTGTCTGATTTTGTGTCACAGCTGTGGAACTCCTTGTTTTTAGATTGCTTGTACATTGCCTCATCAAAACTAATCTTTGACTTAAGGTCTTCTTCCAATATTTATAAATTAGGAACTTTTGTCACGACATTCTTTTAACTCAAATCACACATTTCTAACCAATGTAAAAGCATCTTGCAGTGCTATGCTACTATGGACAACTAGCTGCTCCTGCACAGAATGAGTTACAGCATCAGCACCTGAGCAGAGGCAGACTCTAATGACACTCGCGCTGTCTACTCGGAGGAACAGAGCAGGGCTGTTACTGTTATATATATATATATATAGAAGAACAGAAGGACAGGTGTCAGCGCAGTCACCTTGGCAACACATTACCTGCAATTTAACTATAGATTAAACACGATCAAATCATAATTCTTAGACTGAAAAGCACATCAAGACAGTACATGTTGTTCAAGGCACTGGAGTCAATTCGCTAATCTATAATTTATCAACGCAACAAGATGATTGCTGCATGAACACGAACAGTTGCCTAGCAACACTCACTTTAGACAGGTTTGTGTACAAGTCGAATACAGCCCTGCTTTTGACCTGCAGAGCCGACAGCATGAGTGCGACAATCAATTAGACTTCACTTACGCTTTGATACAGCTGCTCAGAAGAGGAGAAAGGTATGAGAGAATCACAGAGTGTGCACATTATAATGTCTTCATAATGGTATGGTCCGTTAACTAGAAAAAAAAATCTGTTCAAGATTTGACTTCAGCTCGATAACAATGCCACATTAAAAAAACATTAGCCTGTAACAATTGTGCGTCGGCCCCTGACAAGGCATCACAGGAGAATGAAAGAAGACTGTAACCATGACTACCATGAGTATGGATTTATGCAGTCACATGACAAGGATGTAGAAGTTGCCATGGTTGCACAATGAATGACTTGCCCAGTGAAACATATGTTAATAAGCCAGGTTACAATAATAGGTGTTTAATAATTGACACACAAGAGGCAGACTGGTCGTAAAAACATAGTGGGACAGCAATCTATGTTTTCCCTGCAATAAATATGAAACCCTCGACGGCAAGAGATCAGATATTATTGGGCTGTTTAACAGAGCAAAATGGATTGCAGTCATTGCAGTTTAAGATTTAAAATATTAGAGTAGAGAGAAATGTCATCAGGAGAAAGGCACCTACATAAAGTTGACTCTTACCTGTTGAAATACTAAAAGAGGAACGGCATGTGCATACCAGTCAGAGGAAATCAATTTTAAGAAAAGCAATACTGGGTCAAATAAAATCCATTAAAATGATACTAGTACTACCAATCCTACTGAGAATACACATCTCATTCTGCAGCTGTATATAGCCGTCAGCCACTTGCTCAACCACATAATAAGGGTGAAGATGCGTGGAAAGAAAAACAGCTCTACCACTACACAAACTAGTGACAAAGCATTGTTAAACAGTTAGAAGTGAGTAGCTTTCACTCTCAATTGCTGAGGAAAACTGGGGTGGTCTTGTTCTTCATTAAGTTCCGTCTTCAGCATTGTCTACAGGGGTGCAGACGCTCGGACCACCCTGTTTGTACAGAGTTCTTAATGCCTACAGCACAAGACATATCAGCTTTTCTGTGTATTCATGCAGAAAGTTAAAACACATGCATGGATGACCACTTTGTCTACTACTGTAACGCACTCAGACAGGCCTTCAACAGCTTGCAGCTCAAAATGGGCACTCACATGCTATCAAATCTACGCCATCAATGGCTAACTGTTCTGTTGAAGTCATCTAAAAAGATCTGCGAATCTCCGAGGTGTCATTGGGCACTCTTCACTCTGCCAGTAGGCAATACATTTGATTGGTTGTCATCTTCTTCCACCAATACAGCGATGACGCTATTAGATATACTGGGTGTACATGCTTTGCATGAGGCAATAGTAGAGGTGGTTGGAAAAGAATCTGTTACATAAGAATCACTATACCCTATCTTCTAAGACTCTGAATTGAGTCACAAATGCCAAAAATCAATTTTTGTAAAAACGTAAACTAATAACAGTACGTTGATGGAAAGAAAAAGGCAGAACTCAATTGCGAGGGCACAGTGCAGCATTACGTTGTTCATCCTCAAAGAAGGCCTTTGGACACAATTAATGACTCAATAATTAGCTTTGCGAGACAAAGGTACGAAGGTAACACCAACACCTACAGGCTAAAATTAGCAGAGCACTGAACCCCGGCACTAACAAATGAGACTGGCTGACCAACACACACTACTGCACTTTTACAAAACGTCAACCAACTCTGGTAGGGTGAAGAGAAAAAAAAAAAAAAACTTGACCCAGTCTTTCATAAGCCCTGCGTCTGCACAGCCATTTGGATAACAATGGCTTTCCCCGGTACTAACACTGCAGTGTAAATGTCGCAGAGCAACATTGCCAGTGGAATGGCAGTGGCTGGTAGTATTGGGTGATTGTAAATACTTATTATAGTTATAATCTCAGATTTTCGCATGACAAAGTTTTTCTGGTGATGCTAGGATGTTATGGCTATGCTTCCAGGTAAACAATATGTTACACTCGATAGCATTGTTTTGGTGTTGTTCCTATATATTTCAACAACAACAAGCTAAAATTGCTGTTTTGTGTATTTTACCATGTCAAAAAAGTCTCCCAAGCGATGAGCCAATGTGATCAACTAAGAACGTATTTCCTTGAGAAAGAAGGACAGTTACCTCTGGGATGATCAGCATAGTCAGGTCGTTGGATGTCACCGGGCACGGGCCTCATGGGAGTCTACACCAGGGGCCAAGAAAAGGACAGAAACGTTATGGCATTCACGTGACACATTCTAAGCAAATATACACCGACAGGTATGAGCGCGTGTACCCGTTTTGGATTTTCCATGTTTTCAAATGTATGGTGTTGTGTGTGGCAGTGACTGTTTATCATCTCTGCTTAATGTAATGTCCAAAGCCTGAAACCTTTCTGAATATAGTGACATCCTTTCAGCTAACAGAGTCCACAATTGTGTTACAAGGGAGAAGTTTGACATTTGAAACATTGTTATAAGCATATTTTTTTTAAAAGTCATATATTTACCGAAACTTTCTCTTCCCAGTTGCTACCATTGTTACGGCTGTGAGTGGTAAATGATTGGGAGACTTGTGACAAAAATGGGTGTCATAGCTTATGCATGTCTGCACTTCTTCCGTACATTTTTTCGTGTAATAAATCATACATAGCTAAATGTATGCAATCATTTTTTAACAGCAACTTACCAGTGGGTAGTAAGGGTGTAGTTTTCCTGTGTAGCGGTAGCCCGGCCATGGGTCTGTGTTGATGTTATTCTCCACACAGTTCTTAGATTCATTCTGGTTCTTGTCCTCCTCTGACAAAACACAGCACAACATATCTGAAGCATCTGGCACCACTGTGTTAGTTAATTGTTGGTTTCTAAAACCTCAACTTGTCTATCAGTACTTTTAACCAAAACAACATGCAACTTATTCATATACTGTGATAAGAGTCCACCACAGATGTTACCAAAGTACAGAACTGACAATGATCAGTAATACATACTTGCTTTTTTGTGCAGCAACTTGTGAGACACCCAGCTCCCTTTGAAACATTCCTGGACATGAAAACACAGAGAGAAACTCTAAATGGGGATGTACAATGACAGAGAGGCAGATCTATGTATTTGTTATTACTGATACAGTACAGATTGTGCTCAAGAGTACACTTAACTGATGTCTGACAATCACATGCATGGTCACCGACTTTGTTCTAATGCACAACCAATTCAAGCCCAACCAAAAAAACAAAAAACAATGTGACTTCCTCGGTTGCACACTGTGACAGATATTGCACCATAGTACCTTAAAGGTAGGAGACTTTCACAAAAATATATCTGCATGTACCCTTGAGACAATCACTCGGACTGGGTCTCTACCATGTATTGCTATTTCAATGGTGTGTGCGCCTTTATTGGAAAGTTAACAGCAGAGAGAGAGGAAATATAGAAAGCAGGGTCAGGTTACACACCCAAAAACGCAATCACAGCAAAAATGTCTTGAGTGAAATACCATGGCACCACAACTTCATTTAAACTGCCACCCAACCTAACTATTTATAAAACTTTTGACTCAGAGAACATTGCAGAGCCCTTCTGCAGAGGGAGCAATTGCTGTAGTTTAATGTGTAATGCTTTATTGGCAGAGACCTTTTCCAATGTAGTGTCTGCTGCAGAAAATGTAGCCTCAAAGCAGAATCCACAAACTTTATCAATAGGATATTCAACTCTCGCATATGATTCATCAATTTAATCAGTCATTTGTAGTTGTCACATGAAATTGTACAAGTTACAATTACAGTGAAATGTATCCCATCAACTCCTTCAACTTATGCATGATTGATCATAAAGCAGAATGTGGCCGTCGGATTGAAACACACAAACAGAGTCCCCTGGTTGAATGGCACCGGCACTCAGGATCCAGCCAAGTCTCAGCAAAAGGACACCACAGCCCCCGACATCCCTGCTGGAAACCGACGCAGGCATGGAGGCCACCCAGCTCACCATCGGGCGCCTGCACACTGGACAGCAGGATGCCCAGCAGAGAACTCGCAGTTAGTGTTCAATTCCTCCACGCCTGCTTCGGTGCCCCCTCTAATGTAGAGATGGACACAGATGGCCTTGCTTGTCTACATAGTCGTGATCGTAGCCATAGGTCATAGCCATCTTCACATTTTCCTCTGTGTTTACACTGATGTTTACATCTGTATTGGAGAGTAGCTTCTGTTGAGCCCTTAAGGGCTTCGGCTATGTATGAGGTCTTGACGATAAGAAACCCATCTTTAAACTGACAGATTTGTGAGTGGGGTTTGGTCTCGTAGAAGATGAAGTACCAGGGTGAGGGTCAAACACCGTGACACCGCACTTCACAACTTATTGTATGCAGTCTATTGCATTGCTAGAATACCTGGTTCCTACCCAATATACATTTATTTCATATCACTTTTACGCAGTCAGCCAAAAAAAACGCCACACTAAATGCTTTTCATTTTGAGCAGGGACAATATCACCTACTTTAGCTAATCAGGCAACAGTTAGCTAGCTAATGTTAACGTTACGTTAAAACGTTTTCCCTCGGCCTACAGTTAACGTTACGGACATAGCATCAGTAACTGAGTGCATTATTCATCCTATGCAATCTGTATAACATTTACACAGCCAGAAGGCATCCGTTAACGTTAACCACATACGTTATTAGCGGTTTACAAAGCACCTAACGTTACACATGTCTACCTAGCTTGACAGTTAACGCTAGCAGCCTCGTGATAGGACAGAGGGCCTAGGTGTGTGGCTACAGCCGACGTTTAAACCGGAGAAGCCGAAAAAGCAGCGGTACCTGTGAACAGAAATAGGAGCCTTGAATACCAAGCTTGATACATGTGGGACACTGAAGTTTGGCGTCTTGGCCACAGCCATCTGTCTCACACTCCCTTCTAGCCTCGATGCTCGCCATGCCTTCGTCTGCAGGAGGGGTGGAGTCGCAGAGAAGCAGCCAGCCTGCGACTGCACACAGCGCATGTCTGCAGCAGGGCCGTCACGTTGCACAGCTCTGTCCAATCAACGGACACTTTCCTAACAGAGATTTGTAAGATGGCGACCGCCGAACCGGTGAGCACTTTCTCTAAAGAACATATCAAAACATTTAGGGGCTTCCTGCTTTTATTATAGAGCAAGTTCACATTTAAAGTGTATGTATACTTTTACACATTCGTCTTCAAAAGTAAATTGATAGTTGTTACAATCATACGTGCTGTTTTGACTAGTTTAAAGTGTGTCTTCTGTGCCACGACCTAAGCGTAACAGAGGAATGCTTGTGAGTCGAGATCACCCAACTTTAGGCTGACGTTACAACTAACCGACGTGCCGTTCACCTTTGCATAGAGAACGACACCAAGTTCCATTATAAAATTTGTTTGTTTGTTATTAATTAGGTTAACCGCAAAAGTACATACCTGAGTGACGATTATTCATGACATGTATGATTATTATGAACTAACAGTAAATTCGGCATGTAATATAAGCCACCAAACAGAAATAGCAGTTTGTTTTTGTAGCTACAATTTCACTGTCAAAATTGGTTGACAGTGCTTCCTGACCTCTACGATGCAAAGTTAGCTAGGTACTTAGTGGCTGAGGTTAACGTTAACTTAGCTAACGCTAGATGATGGTAAAACAGCTTAAGTTTTTTTTTTTTTTAATTAACACTATTTGCTGTATAAAATGCATGCCAAATTGAAGACTAGGTCAAATTTTTTGGTTGCTGTAAGGTCATGTCATAATGTAGCGGATACTTTGTACCAAGCAAGCAAATTAACGTTACCGTGAAATTTTAAAATGGCAGATATATGAATGGAAAGTGCGTGTTTTTTCTGCTAATTAATAAACATCTTGGGAATAATAATGACGTGCCCAATAATTAGGTTAACGTAAAGTTAAAGTTAGTTCAACTCTAGTTTCACGTATAACAAATAACAAACAACAAATAACAAATGTGTACCATATGTTACATCGGGTTTCACTAGTGAACGCTTACGTCACGGATTTTTGTTTTTAACGATAAAGCAAATTAATTTGGGAGAAACAACCCTATTTTTTTGTCAGATGGGCTCTGTTTAAATTGTATCTTGTATTTAAGTGTACCACCATCTAGTTGCCATGGCTGAAGGGTTCACTTATGTAACTTAATCAACAAATGGAAAGTTGTTGCTCAAGAGATTAGACGTCATGCTACTGTTGCAAGACTGTTTCCCCAGTTAGAGCTACACTAGAAAGTCTGGTCATTTGCACTGGGGATAGAAACCACTATCTACTTTCCTTAAATGCATCCCCTCTACCTCACTGCTTTTTAGGAAACCAACCCAAGTTCAAATCAGCCTGATGAAGATGGAGCTGAGGAGACTGGACAAGAGATTGTGAACCCAGAGGCCTACATCAAACACCCCCTCCAGAACAGGTTAGGGTCACATTTTAAAATGTATTTGAGAAAGCCAGTTTAATTATGGCAATAATTAGACTGCACATATTATTTTTATTAATTTATGTAGCCGATAGGTAATGTCCGGTCACTTTCTAAAGCAGTACAACATATTCACTCTGTGACATAAAATAATCTAGTTTTAGTGCTGCAGAACTTACTCTACTGTATACTTTTGTATATTATACTAGTATATGTATACTATGCAAACAGAAACAAACAAAATATTTTAAAAATTTTTTTAAAAACCCACTATATTAAGATCCCTTGCAATGTTGGGATGATCTAAAACTCTGTTTTCTTACCCTTAAATGATTAAGGGTAAGAAAATAGAGTTTTAGATCATTTTCAGGATTTCCCTTTGCCTTTACATAACTGTTAATGGCTGTCTAGTGTTTTTATGCCAACATTTTTGAACACAATTCATCAGTTAATCAATGAGTGGATTGAGAGAAAATGAACTGGCAACAGTACTTATAATCGATTATTTTAATGTTTCGGTAGTTAAGTCAAGCAGAAAATCTACTGCTTTTCTCAGTTTTGTTTAATAGCAAATTTAATATTTTTGGGGTTTTGTACTGTTGATGTTTGAAGACCGTGGGCTTTAAGAACGTGTTATGGACGTTTTTGACTTAAATGAACTGATTAATTGGTGTTAAAAAATATTTTATAATAATACTGTAATAATTGCTTTGGTTTGTCTGTTGAATTGAAAGGCTTTTGATTGACACAATGTGGGTCAACAATGTAATTAAAGCGAACATTTGCCATTTGCTTAGACTTTCGTTTTTTGAGGCAAAACAGATAAATCACATATATTGGCCCTTTTCAGATAGCCTGACAAGCCAGACCCACATCAAGATGTTGGGTCTGGGAACTCACCATTGGCAGGGCTCAATCTGAGGGGCGGGATTAACAGTTGTCTTTCAAATTCCCTCTGCACGCAATAGGATAGCGCTACAACCAACCAGAGCAACGCTAGTTGATAGATTCAACTTTTGCTGTATCCGGTCGGCAAATATGATGCCTGTAGTTAGTGAGTCAGTGGTTAGGCTAGCTGTGTTACTTGTGGCCCCCGGTTTCTGTCTGTGTGTTTTGTTCTTCATGTGTTAAAAGTGGATTTTCTCTCACACTCGAAACAAATGCATTCTGCCGGATGGGAGACTTTATTTCCCCACAGTAAGACTTTGATTGTCTGTGATGGTCTGGTGACCTGTCCAGAGTGTTTCAGTGCTTTTCTCTCAATCCGTAACCGGATAGCTTCCAACTCCCTAGTAGGCTGAATACAAATATGCAACGATTGAATATTTTACAAACATTTAAATTCCACATGGATATTTATGTCGAAAAGGGTCAAATAAGAAAAATAAAACACTCAACAGAAAGTCTGTCAGCTAAAGGAGCCGTTGGACCGTAAACACTTGACTGGTGTTTCACAGCTCAGCTGTAAGGTTTGAAAAACATCGGTGGCATTTTAATAGCGACGTATTCCCACAAATTGACAATTAATTGGATACATTGGTAGAGTCAGGGTTATGGGCTGCATGAGGCTAACCCTATAGAGGTTAATCTAAGAGACTATAAAATATATGTTGCCTCAGTTTATGGCCTTTAATCAAACATTCAAATATTTCACCAGACAAGTTAACAAGGAATACACAAACGTGTCATAAACTGAAGTTCACCGACTGTTGGATTGTCATATTTGGTCATCAGACATTCTGTCTTGCATATACAATGCCACTCAAGGGAATTACATTTGTATCAGTCACCTTATTCCATTACCTGGCATTCATTTGGGACTATGCTCTCATTTAAAAACACAACCCAAACCCATTAACAGACTAGCTGTTTTAATGTCTCTGTAATAGTGTCAACAGCCACAGTTTTCTTTATTATTCCTCAATCCAAAGAGCTTAAGGCAGTTACTGAGCCATTAGAGGGTTCAGCATTGAACAAGTATGACACAGCGTTCACAATTAACTGGACCAAGAAAGTGATGGCATGATTTACTGAACAGTTTGTGTCGGCAGCATCCAGGTGCATCCATACGTCGCTCATTTGCTCTGAAGCTCAATGGCTTTCGGTTACCTTTGTTTACCACGTGTTTTTAATTAGGGGCTTGTTACATTTATGCAAATTCCTTTTCTGTTTTCGCCCAACAGCTGGTCCCTGTGGTTCTTCAAGAATGACAAGAGCAAAACATGGCAGGCCAACCTGCGACTCATCTCTAAATTCGACACAGTTGAGGATTTCTGGGCGTAAGGAGCAATAAATCCTTCCATGTCTTTTTCTTTTTCTTTACTTTTATGGAGTGACTGAAGCAGTGAAATGTCACAACTGTAGACTGTGTTGTGAAATACTGTTAGATCAACATGTTCTGTTAATGCTGTGCTCTCTTCATTTCAGTCTCTACAACCATATCCAGTTGTCAAGCAACCTCATGTCAGGCTGTGATTACTCCCTTTTTAAGGTACATTTGATTTATTTTCATACATTCATGTAAATGTGAGTAGTTCATGTACAGACTAAAGTATAGTTAAAACTTCTTTTTTTAAATATGTTTGCATGCCAATATCCTCTCTGGTGCTGAGATCCGTTGACATTTGCTTGTGTTTATATTTAACACTCTCTTATTTCTGATGTTGACTCAATGAAAATAAAAGAACCATCTATAAGGCTATAAACATCTTTGTTTCAAAGTGGAAGACCATATTTACATGATGAGACATTATATTTTGCAAACCAAGCAAAGGCCTGGGTCCTCACGTATGGCAGCTGATATCATTCACACTTGAAGTACAAGGAGAAAATGCCATCTTTTGCCTGTTATATGTATGGGCAATAGCTCATGCAAACAGAAAAATACCTGATTGAATTGTCAACACAGTTTTAGTCAGGACAACAGCATTATTACTAGACAGGAGTCTCTCTGACTAAATCTGTCCCGACCAACTAAGCTCATCAGCAAAAGAGCTAATTTAACCAGATGTGATGATAGAAAATGAGAAGCGTGTGTGGAAGTTTAGTAATTTAAGTGGCAGGAGGCGGCTAGCAGCCACTAATTATACCGTGGGAGATAGGTGGTGGTGGTGATGATGAATGGAAAAGCAGCAAACAAGTATGACTGCGGTCTGTAATCTGTGTGCTTTAATTTAAATCATTAGCAGGATCACCTGTGGCTAAGACTATCTAGTGAACTTGTATTCATAGCAGGGGAGTTAGTTTATCAGCTCCTCTACAGTTTAAGTTTTACACTTCATTACAAAAACCCTGCTATCTGAGTCAGACTGTTGAGGCAGAGCTTATGTAGAGAAAGGGCAAAACTGCAACTTGAGAAAAAGACGTTAACCCAGTATTGAACCATCACTGCACACATTCTTGCTACCTTTTTAGTATTACAGCTGCAAACCTTTCATTTAGATTTAACAAATGTCATCAGTTGAAAAAGATGCATTTCATCAGGCAGTGTTGAAATCTCACCATGAAATGTTGTTTTGAAGTTTTGGTGAAGTGGTTTGGGATGTGTTTTGACAATTTGAACCATTGCCGCAGGATGGCATTGAACCCATGTGGGAGGACGAGAGGAACAAGCGCGGCGGGCGCTGGCTGATCACACTCAACAAGCAGCAGAGGAGATTAGACCTGGACCGCTTCTGGCTGGAAACTGTAAGTTTGGCTATAGCTGCTGTGCTTTATATCCTGCTCAGTGCTGTTACTCAAATGAGTGATGCTATTACTGATTTTTGAGCCTCGCTAGCACAAATATCACCTGCATCTAGTGCTGGGCGGTATACCGGTTTATACCGTACACAGTATTCGGTATTCATTTCCCGTATGGGCCAATGTAATCTGCGAGTGAATTGACAACGGGATCCCTGCGTGCGTACCCTTTTCACTCATGGTAATAACTTTATAACACAACAATTAATAACCCATAACTTACTCACTTTATACAATAAAGTTTTAAACTTTATAACATGATAAAACACCATAGCACACAACAATTTGTGACATAAACACTTTTTAACACTAATAGTTGTACATTTACACCACTGAACAGCATGCTGGGTAACATTATAGCTGCTAGCTTGCCGGGTAGCATAACAGTCTGTTAAGCTGGGAGAGGCACCAGTCGCTACTGCACATTCAAGAACAGAGAAGAAAGATAGAGGATGAAAAAAGACCGGAGATGCAGCAGAGCAGTCCTCTCTTCCCGATTTACACAGCCCCCCTCTCTTGGCTTCAAATAACTCACGGTTTTCGGCTACGGCCGCTGAACAGGCTACACGACTGTAAACAGCCGTGGCCCGCTTGCCTGGTCCTCCGGTAACGTTAGCAGTTAGCAGAGTTAGCAGGGTTAGCATGGCGCCATTAGCCAGGACCAGTCGGGATCACTTTACCAGCTGTGTCTTAATTGTTTTTGCGAGTAACCAACTCGGGTACTCTAGCTACAGTCATGTGAAAAAATTAGGAAACCCATGCTAAAGTTGACTAAAAAGAGGAATAAAAAAAATCATCTTTTGCAAATTGATCTTAATACCTAGAGATTGGCATGGGGTACTTTCCATAAAATTCTCTCTCAATGCAAATCAAACCAGCTGTTAGGCTAACTGAAATAAAACCATGCCAATCTCTAGGTATGGTGAAGGGGATGTGATGATGTGGGGCTATTTTTAATTCCAAAGGCCAAGGGAACTTTATCAGGATCATAGTATCCTGGATCCATGAAATAACTGGCTTTTAAAAATAAAAATCTGCCTGCCTCTATGGGAATTTAACATAGGGGTGTACTTACTTATGCCCCCTGTATTTTAAGGAAAAACATTTATTTATTGACGATACATTATTAATTCACAAACAAAATTGGTGTCCTTAAAGGTTGGATTTTTCCTCATTTTTTTAATTAAGGCATTAAGATCAATTTCCAAAAGATAATTTTTTTTATTCCTCTTTTTAGTCAACTTTAGTATGGGTGTCCTAATTTTTTCACGACTGTATATGAGCAATGTGAGTAGCTACACGAATGTTGAAATGACATAAAATGCCCGTCCCTCATAGCTGTGATAAATTAGCCTGAAGCTAATGCTTACCTGCTGGAGCTGCTACCCCCGCGACCCGACCCCGGATAAGCGGATGAAGATGGATGGATAATGCTTACCTGTTCAGGAGGAAATTAGCCAACTCTGCGTCCTTTTGGGCTCTAAGATGTCTCCATCTTTCAAATACATCTCCAATATTTACCCGGGGTTTGTTACGTCTCGGGTCACGCAACTGTTAGAAACATGCCACGTTATTTTTTATGTCGGGTAGAATCTATCTCCGTTGATCCTGTTTGTTTGCTGCTTTCATGGCTGTACTAACGTTACAGCTGTAGCGTGCTGGGTATATGTTTTTGCAGGTATATCTGGGAACCCGGCCTGGCTGTCAAACTGGGCAGTTGATAACAACACACAGGCCAAAACACAAACAAAAATTCCGTCACGGAATGGAAATTTCAAAAGGAGAAAATACTGGCATTAGCATTGTTGTCAGAAAAGATAGTATTTCAGCTTAGCATGTTTCCTTAATATCTGATGATGCATTGGGGTCATTTTTGGATTTATTACAGTAAATATATTACACATTGGATCTTTAAAGTTGGTATGTGTATTATTTAAGTTTATTTTACTTTGCAGTTTGCACAATAAAAATAGTTTGGATTCTATAACGTTAATGTTATGGAGCCTTTAGTAATCAAAGCTTTAAGTAAACACGATGACATTTAAATGATTTTTTATATATTCTATGTACTGATAGTAGAATAAGCCATTATAAACCCAGTCAAGCCCCAGTCAAGCAAAAGAAAGAAAATTCCTTGATATACCATGAAACCGCCAGAATCTTAAAAAATACCGTGATACAAACTGCCCAGCACTACTGCATACTACTCTATCATTACACTGCAGAAATGTGTGATGATTACATCTTCATACCAGTGCGGTGAGCCACGGATCTAACAAACATATACTATTGCCTTGACCGTTTGCAGAGCTGATAAGAGGCCACAACACAGTCAAATGAGAGCAACTGAAAACTGGCTTGCTTGCTGCTAAATCTGCAGTCCACACAGTGTTGTGGCGAGCTCTCTTGCTGCTTTAAAGGTCACTGACAGTGATACAGTCATCTAGCAAGCATTGACTTGCCAGTTAGCAGACACTTGCTTTGTTGGCAATACTGCAACCAACCACTGGGCTGAAAGCGGTCACTCTCTTTTTCAATGACATTCTCACTAATTGTTTTTACCATATTTAAGTTGTAACAATATTTTTAAAGGTGCCCTGCCACACGTATTTTGTTACTTTGTGGTAATGTCTGAAGTTCTACCATGGACTCTGTAACATCTTTTGTGATAAAAATGCCTTGGTTACCTTGTGTAAGGGCCTAGATGCTGATTGCAAGGCTGTCATTGGCTAGCAGCTAGCCTCCCTGATCTTGAAGGGTTGAACATGGAATTGCTCTTTCTTGTGAAGAACTGGTGCAGCTTGTAAAACTGGTGTAGCGTAGATAAAGGTTACAGTACCACAGTAATGAAGGTGACAAAGCGAGCGATATCTAGGCCCTTACTCCTTCATGAGAATGTGGCGGATTTGTACTCCTAGTCCAAGTCGAGATGTGAATCACCATGTTATGACAATGGCTTTTATTCCTCTCCATCCCTTGACCAGCTCCTGTGCTTAGTCGGAGAGGCCTTTGACGACTACAGCGATCAGGTCTGCGGCGCTGTGGTCAACATCCGCACAAAAGGAGATAAAATAGCCGTCTGGACATCAGACTATGACAACCGGGATGCTATAACACACATAGGGTGAGGCGTGTCTTCAGTATCAAGGTATTTATATATA